>NW_006399780.1:687654-689523 GCF_000299155.1 Elephantulus edwardii | reverse complement strand
AATAATAAAAAATTTTTTTTTTAAAAAAAGGACTGGTCACTCCTGGCCACATGCCTAAAGTATGTGAGATGGAGCCTCAAAATCCTTACCTTCAAAGAGAAACTTGGTTTCACTCTCTCCAAGACAGACCTATTTGTTCTCCTGGCAGTCCATGATATGTTCAGTAATGTTCTCCAGCATCACAACTCAAAGGCATTGATTCTTCTGTCACCCTCAGTCATGGTCCAGTTCTCTGATGCATAGCATGTAATTGTGAAGACCATGCACCTTAGTCTCTAGAGTGACACTGTTGCTTCTCAGTACTCTAGAGAGGTCCCTGACAGCCAATTTTCCCAGTGCAATTTGTCTTTTGACTTCCTGACTGCTGGTACCAAAAGTGTTGACTGTGGAGTTGAGCAAGCTGAAATTGTTAACAACTTCAATCTCTTCGCCATCTATCATGATGCCAGTTGGCTCAGTGTTGAGAATATTATACATAAGGAAAAACTATATACGTAATAGAAACTACCAAGTCAAGGTTATTGCCATTGAGTCAGTCAGTTTTCAGAGATTATAAATTCACAGAAGACTGCCCATCCTTTTTTCCATGGAGCAGCTGATAGATTTGAACTCCTAGTCTTTGGATTAGCAGCACAATTTCTCACCCATTACCACCACTACAAAGATCATGCGGATTATCTTCAGAGTGATGGCTTAATGAGTGAGTGACCAATGGGCTTGCTCAAGTTAGATTGTGAGGATGCACAGGATAGGGCAGGGTTCAGATCTGTTTTTCTTAGTGTCACCGTGGTTCAAACCCAACTTGAAGGCACCTAACAACAACAACAGATAATCCGGTGGCCCAAGTAGGGAAGGAGTTGCACTAGCATGCCAAAGGCCACGTCCCTCTGGTAGTTCAAATGACCAGCGATTTTAGAGGTCAGAAATCTAATAGCTACGGGCCAGTTTGGTTTGGACTGCAGAGAATGAGAGCAAAACTAAAGGAAATTGGTATGAATGCACCGGTGTTCTTGAAAGAAAGGTCTGGAAAACTGCTTGGATAAAAACTGTTGCAACCCATAGAGACGCTATGTACAAGAGCGCTGAACCAAGAAAACCCAAGAATGAGTTCTATTTTATTATTGCATCCTGATTAAGTCCCAGCAGACTGTAAAAATAACAAAGCCTAGTGGCAAGAAGAGGCGCTGCAATCCTGAAGGCAAGTGGTTCGAGGCTCCTCCCATGCAATTAACTGCCTTTGAAAACTCCGCAGGTCGGGTTCCAGCTCTAAGGTACACAATAACAACAACAAACGTAAAATCAGTAATATTTTACATATTGCTCAAAAGAATAATTATTAAAAAATCTGTTAGTCAAAACACAAGAAATGGGTAATTTAATATGCTTTCACTGTTAATATTTTCTCAGTGAAAAACCGTTAAGGGTTTTTTCCCCCCTCATAAATTATCTTTTAGAGCCTCAAGTGTATAAATCTATCATTACTCTGATGAACGGACCTTGATTACGAGGCAGGTTTTTCTAATGAAGAGATAAAGTGAAATAACTTATTCTTCTGCTGTTAAAGAAAACTAAGGCTTGTTGGGTTTCAGCCTTTTAGTGAGATGCTCAGCTTCCCCCAGGAGCTCAATAAATATTAATTGGACTAATTAAACACACAGTGCTTAAATAAAACCACAGGAGAGACGCAGGCGGCTCAAGGGCGGGGAGATGTATTTTTTTTAAAAAAATAGCTCAAAATCTGTACGGTTCTAGACAGCTGAGATTTTTTTTTTTTTTAAGCAGAAAGGCTTCACTGGAGTTTCCCGCCTCTCAGTGGACCTCCTCGAACTCTCTAGGTCACTACACAGCGCGCCCGCACGGTCGCCGGCG
>NW_006399780.1:632335-687554 GCF_000299155.1 Elephantulus edwardii | reverse complement strand
CGCCAGACCCCGCCCCCGGCCGGCTGAGCTCCGCGCCGCTCTCCCCGCCCTCTCAGTGCGCGATCGGCTCGGCAGCCTGTGGGGCGCCAAGGCGGCGGCGCGGTTCGCGTATCCTTTGTCTTCAGGCAGACGCGGCCCCCTGAATCCTTATCCGGCGCCTCAGCTCAGCGCATCTCAGCTCCGGCTGCCATTCCGGCGACCGGCGTCAGGTCTCTGCCGGCGGCGGAGCCGGCTTCGGATGCTCAGCGGCGTGCTTGCTGGTAGCGGATCATGTCGGCGGCGGGAACGGGGGTGGAGGCGGGCTTCTCCAGCGAGGAGCTGCTGTCGCTCCGCTTTCCGCTGCACCGCGCCTGCCGCGACGGGGACCTGGCCGCTCTCTGCCTGCTGCTCCAGCAGACGCCCTGCGCCCACCTGGCCGCCGAGGACTCCTTCTATGGCTGGACGCCCGTGCACTGGGCCGCACACTTCGGCAAGGTTGGTGGGCGCCGGGGCGCGGAGTGGGTTAGCCGGGGTGGCAGGCCCTTCCCGGACGCACACCGAGCCTTGAGGGCTGCGGGGGCAGTGTCCCTTTAAGGCGCCATCTTCTGTAGTTCCCAGACTCCTGGCCGGCTTTCTGAGACGGACTGGGGGACTTGGGGCCGAGGCGGGACATCAGATGCCCCCCGAGGGTTGCAAGGGTCGAGGAGGAAGCGGGGCCGTGGGGACGCCGCCCGAGCGCCCTGCGGCCCGGGGCGTGTGTGTGACGGCTCGGGCGACTTCGGGGGGCTCCGAGGGGCGCTGGGCGGAGCTAGTTTCAAACGCGGGCGGGTTCCCGGGAGACGCGGCGCCCGGCCGATGCCAGGGTGCCGGCGGGCAGGCGGCCCGGGCTCGGCTCCCGGAGGCGATGGCATTTGCAGGGCGTGATGGCACTCGGCTAATTTAGGGGGAACCGTCTGGGCCTCTCCTTAAGTCGGGGAGACGGGGGGAGGCCTCACGGTTTGGAGGAGAGTCTCCTCCACGCCTTCGGAGGACCTTTTGTAAAAAAGAGCCCCCTGATCGTCTCAAGGCCGATTTTTGGAGACTTGTGCTTTTGGCAAGGGCCCGCTTCACCCTATCCTGTGCGTTTCTGTCCGCTTCCTCGGGGAAAGACTTCGCTGTACCTGAATCCCCCCGCCCGTTTGTTTTGTTTTTCCTGTTATGGCAACAGAGATGTTCGATGTTGGCGTCTTCAGGCGGTAGTAATGGCCCTGTGCTAAATCCAGGTTGCTGTGCGTCTTCGACTCGCTAAAAGAATTTTTTCAGGGGCTGTTTTTCTTAAGCTAGTGATTCAGGGTTTCAGTTTCTCAGGTACGGTATTCAAGTTTGCACCGCAGGCTTGTTACTCCCCGGCCTACGACTAAACGGAGCTAAGTGGTTCTAGTCTTAATAAGGGGTGGGGATAGGAAAAGCGTTAATTAACGGGCACTCCCTATAATGACACACTGTGCAAATAACATGCAAAAATGCGAGGAGGAACTCCGGTAAGTAACTTGGAAGCAATCATGCTTCTAAATTGAGCTTAACTTTTAAGAAGCTTGCAGCTTTCGGGGTTTAAGTACTCTTAAAGCCCCAGACAAAACGTTTTGAATGAGTAACTTCTAGTCATGCTGCTTCTAAATTTGCCCATCCTTTCTTCCGTCGTTTGTATGAGAATGAAAATACTTCACATGACCTTTTTTAAAAAAACAAAACAAAAACCCAACAAAACCAAACATAAAAAATACCCATCAACAAAACACCTTGAAGTCGTATGTTTAATTATTTTTAGTTTTGGGGTTATAGTTACCTAGAAACTGCTTCCCTATTTCGTCAGATTGCCTCTGGGAAGAGATGCCATTGAGTTCAAGGAATGAAGTGTTGAATATTTCTAGGTTACTGAGAACTTTTTAAAAAAGAAATTTGTGTTCAAGAGTTAAAGTTATTTACACACACCCCAAAGAAAGTACGTGAAGTTGTGAGTTTTAATATTCCCTTAGTAAGTCGGAGTCATGGGCCACACTTTTCATAAGGTTATGAACTTTGAGGAACTCATATGTGTTTATTTGAAATCAACCCTGGATTCACTTGATCTTCAGGCAGCTTTTGAAACTATCATGATTCTCTGTAGAGCAAACATAATACCAGTGTTTTTAGTAATTAATCTTGGCTTTATACATAAAGTCAGTTTCAAATGAAAAGTGTTTGTAAACTGTATGGCTCACCCTCGCCCTGGTTAAACAACATAACACAAAAAAACCTAGGGCACATAAGTAACCTACTTTCCTTGCCACTTCTGCTAAGAGGTATTTTTACTTTTACCGGAAGGTAAAAGTTGTGGAATAATTGACCTCATTAAATTGAATAGTCACCAGACAAAATATATAAGCGGAATAATGACGTCTTAAAAATGCTTTTTAGGCAATTATGTGCAGTAAATTGTATGTTTGTAAGACATCTTTTAATGAAAATCCAATAAAATTAATGTATTTATAGTAATGATTGTATTTAGCTTTCATATAAATTACTAAAAAGGGTGTTAAATAGAATTATCTTAGATTTTATATATAGTTATTTTCTTCCCAATTTGAAAGTTTGGGGAGAAACAGGGATACTATATATCTTCAAAATAATGCTCAAGTGAATTGTCCTCACTCTATAGAATCAAATTGGGTTATTTAACAAAAAGATAGGTCCCTTTTTGCTTGTAATCTAATACTGTGTATTTCTACAAAAAGAGACTTTTTAATGATTGTTTTTGGGAGGTTTTAAGGGCGCTCTGGGGCATAGTACATAGTAAGTGGCTAACCTAAAGCCCATTCAAATCCATCAGCAAGTCCTAGGGAGAAAGCTGGGCAGACTCCTACTGTGTGATTTGGAGCCCCCTGAAAACCCACTAGAGGGTTTCGACTGGATGGCAGTAAGTTTTTTTTTATTTGAAGATTTCTTCACATGCTAAAGTCATCTTTTAGATGAGGTTGGGTTGAGATTTAAGAGATGAATATTTAGGGGAAAAGAATGCAATTTCCAGGTTAATACGAAACAAGCCGTTTGACCTTGTTGTTGTTTGTTGTGTGCCATAGAGTCAGAACCAGCTCATAGTTAACCATTAATCCAATGGGAGGAGATTGCCCATCCTTCTTCCGTGGAACTGACGGTGGCCTTCGGGATTGTAGCCCAGGTTTTTGGCACTAGGCCACCAGAACTCAAAAAGATGAATATCTTAATATTTTTATTGCCAGCTGTAGTTTCCATTGCTCTTTCAGTATTCACACTAGAGTTGGAGGTTTTGGGAGACAGTTTCTGAGTTACATTATAATATAGAAGAGACAAAGATTTAGGTGGAAGAAGAGTTTGGACAGTGTGAGAGGGTTATTGCTATTAGGAGCCCTCAAGTATGAGGACACAAATTAATCTGTCATGAGCTGTTAGATCCCTGTGGACAAAGTCTCTAAAATTGTGCTATGAGCAGCATATTAGTGCCCATAATCAGTCTCAGCTATTCTGCCCACTGCTTGGAATATACCCTAAGAGAATGAGAACAGAGGCACACCAGTGTTCATAGCAGCATTATTCACCATCACGTGAACATGGGAACAGCTCAGATGTCCAACCATAATCGAATGGATTGCAAAATTATGGTACATTCACACAATGGAATACTATGCGGCATGCAGGAGTAATGATTTTATAAATTACTACCTAACTTGGGAGGGACTTGAGAGCATTATGCTGAGTGAGCTAACTCAGTCCCATAAGGACAAATAGTGTATAAGATTTTTATTGTAGAATGAGTATGAGATTCCAAGGAGGGGAGGTAGGAAACAGAGGGATGAGGATGGTGAAGGGATGGTTGGGTAAAGGAAATGAGAAAGATCCAGTGTGAAAAACAATGTATATGAATTTTGTAAGTAAACTAATATAAAAATTTTCTTTTAAAAAGAAAAATGTATTATTCTCCAATTTAGAATGTAAATTTCCAAAGACAGTAATCTGGTGCTTTATTGCTTAAAAATACACTTTGTTCTCATTTAGTTTTCCATTAAATCAGTAGTTTGCACCGTCTTTGATAACTGCATATGTTTAAAAGAAAAACACGCATTTAATTGGACGGTTTGGTTTTGTTCTGTTTTTCAATGACCCCCCCCCTTCCCTGGTTTGGAATTGCTGTTGGGGGTGAGGGGGAACACAGTATTTCATGGCAGTCACAGGTACCCGCAATCCCTTCTGATAAAAATAATTACAGCTGAATGTTTTGCACTGTCAAATCAAAGGCACATCTTTTGAATCTACCAGCTACTCCACAGGGGAGAGAACCTGGTAGGTCAGCTATGAATCTCCTAAAAAAAATCAACAAAATCTACTTCTATAAGGTACTCTGGTGTCATAGTCCTTAGTCAGTTGCTCTGCCAAAGGCTGTGCCTCTCACATGGTTCAACTCTACCAGTTGTTGTGGAATAAGGTGGAGGGAATGATGGGTAATTACAGTTTTATGACCTTGGAGAACAGTTCGAGGGCCAATCAGCTATGAGTCTGTTCCAGTCAGTTGTAGTCAGTGATTACTTCTGTAGAACTTGAGTCCTAGCAAATTTAACCTGTTTTATACCTTCAAGTCATGACTGACTGACTGACTGACAGCTGCCTTTCAGTGGGATTTCAGAAGCAGTAAATCACATGGAAGGAGATTGCCCATCATAACTATAGGTAATTATTAGAGGTAATTTACAGCTTGTATCTTCTAAATAAATGAAGATGAAGTGCCTAGTCAATCCATGCATACACACACACACACACACACACACACACCCACACCCACACCCACACCCACACCCACCCACCCCCAGGGCAGAAATTAGCCAGGACTGCTCAGTTTGCTTGACCTTGTCAGTTGCTACTCTCAGTAAGAACATTTAAGTGTTTGTTCTTAACTTCCAGTGCTGAACACTTACTTGACATTTTAAATTATTCCCAACTTTCTTGTAAGTGCAAAAACATTACCTAACCTGTAAAACTTGGAGTTTATTGAGGACTCACATTAAAATAATTACTCCTTTTGAAAGGAGTGCGGCCCAGTGACCTAGTGAGTAGGGAGTTGTACTGCCAATGCAAAGTCAGTGGTTGGAATCCGCAAAGGAGAAAGATGGGGGTCTCCTCTCGTGTGATTTACAGCCTCTGAAAACCTGCTAGTGAGGGTCAGCTGTGAGTTGGTTCTAACAGGAGGGAGATTTTTTGTTGTTGTTGTTTTATTAAAGGATGCATTGAACAGTATGTTTCTGGAGTTCCTAATGCAGTTTCCTCTATCACCAAGATGGTAACAGTCCCTTAAGCTTTCAGTTGATGTTCAAGATGAATCCTTTTTTTGGCACACCAGATTTCTTCATTACTTCATTTTTATTAGACTTGAGATCCATTCATAGTATCTCTGGAATTAGCACTTTTTCTCCTCAGCTCACTAAATTAATAAAGGTAGTGTATAAAAATATACTAAAGTTGTGTATGTTTGCTAGCCTTCATTAACCAGACTCAAGTTCCTTGGAGATAAAGATACTTTAATTATCTGTGTACTCTATTCCCAATGGCTTAGCAGAGTTCATTGCAAAAAAAAAAACCCACAAAACTTTATTGACGTGATCTGTCCCTAGTGAGAAAAACTTTAAATTACTAAAAGAGGAAGGTATAGAGATTTGGAATGAGTTACAGGGCTAACTTATTTTACATTGGAGGTCTGGCCTCTTATAATTGTTTAGTCAGACCTTTTCACTATCTGCTTTATATGATCAGTGTGGACAGAAAACAAGCTGAAAAGAATGGTTTAAGTCTTTGAAGACAGCAACTCTTTAGTATTGTGCTTGATACCAGGCAAGCACTTGGTGAAATATTTGTCTAATGAAAGAACTTTTTACTCAGGAACTTGCAGGTACGCCTCCTTGGCTTTAAAGTTTTCACTTACCAGTCTGTTGGAGAGAAGAGAGCTTAACAGAGCTGCAGGCCTTTTCTTGGATATAGTTTTCTCTCGTGTACAGTGTTTTTCTTAAAACTGCACATACTGCTGTCTCCCCCACTTACTCCTCCAACTCTGGAGAGTACGTTTCCATTGAGTATTCATAGTTTGAGTATAAAACTGTGCAGAGGATATTTCTGCAGAACATATAACAATCTTTGACTATTAATTTTAAAAGTGTAAATACTTTTGTTTTTATAATAATAAGTGCCAAGTGGTAAAACCCAGATTTTTAAATTTGGGCTTTTATTAAGAAATCCTTGAATAGTGCCAATTTTATCTTTTCTGGTTTTGATTTGTAAGTTTTTGATTGTAGGAAGTCTAATAAATCTGTGTAGTAATGTCATTTTTTCATTTTTTTATTCCTATGTATAATTTTTTTCTAAACGAGAATTGTTTTTTATTTCATAATTTTCATGGTGATGGAATATGGCTCACTTTGTTCCCTTTAAACAGATTTGTACTAAAAATATCTTCTAGTATACTTTGGAATTTAGATTGTTAACAGTTAATAGACTATAGATGTAATAGTTAACATATTAGATGCAGCAGTTGATGATATACTGCCATTTATGCCTATTTTTCATCTTTATTGTTATATTTTTAAAGTTGGAGTGCTTAATAGAGCTGGTGAGAGCTGGAGCTACTCTCAATGTCTCCACTACTCGGTATGCGCAGACACCAGCCCATATTGCTGCTTTTGGAGGACATCCTCAGTGCCTAATCTGGCTGATTCAAGCAGGCGCCAACATTAACGAACAGGTAATAATGTGTCCATTGACATTTTCTTTTTTCAGCTATAATTAATTACTCACATGGTATTGAATTTTAATTAAGACCTTAATTAGTGTTTGAGGTCTTTACCTGTGAGTTAACTAGAATTTGCATTAATTAAATTATTTGTGCATGAGTTTCTTACATATTAATGCTTTCTCTGTATAGTGTTTTCTCATGTTTGATTTGCCTAAGGTTATAGATGGTAATTGAAGGAGTCTGTTGGCCTTAAGCACTACTATTCTCTCTTACCATAGCTATCTCAGATTTTATTATTTGCTTTTCTATAAAAATAAAATAAAAATTGTAGAGTTTATAAGTCGTGGTGGTGTTGATTGCCTTCCGGTCGAGCACAACTCATATCTACCCTATTAACAAAACACCTTAAACCCCTCTTCAACTACCGCATTTATCAAAGTTCATAGAGTTTCCAGAGGCATGTTGTTTAGGAAGTGGATGCCACTCCTGCAAATAGATAATAAACTTGATAATAGCTAAAAAAAAAAAGCTACTAAATCAATTTTAAGGCAAAGTTAGTATTATTTGGCTTACCAAAATAAATATCATTTCAAATAGAATTTGGGGTGATGATAACACAAGTAAATGGCTAAGTGTAATTTAATAATTGGAATGAGTAAGTGACTCCTGGAAAATAAGTTTTAAAATGATTTTTGTATTAATTAAGCATGCCTCAAACATCATAAAATTTTCAGCATGTCTTTTTATTATTCTTTTCACCTAATAAGGCCGTAAGAGTGATTTAGCAGATATTTGTGTTGTATCTATTATATCTACTAGGCAGCCTCTCTTGGAATAGTCCCCAGATTTAGCGCTTTGCTCTAAGGATGAGTTTGGTATAAAGTACTTGGTCTACTAACTGTCGTAGCTATTCTTTATACCTTTCCATTTTTTATTTTTCCCCCTCTCTCTGCTGTTTTTCTGCTAAGTATTTGCTGTGTATGAATGCACTTTTTTTTTTTCTCTTTCCTGAAATTGATTACTGGATGATAATGAGTTTAAATTGATTGCTATTATATTCCATTATTGAGTTAGGCATTGGACTGTTTATCTATTTGACTTATTCCCTGCATCTTGTATTTTCCTTTTTTCTCCCTTTTTCCTAGATCACATTCAAATTGGGGTCTTTTAGGAAGGGAACTTGGGGGTTTGATATATAAAAGCTTGGGCCTGATTCCAGATTCGGCTTCCTCCTATTTCTCTGTCCTTTCATAAATTATTTACTTGGTCTATTGTTTTAACTTATCAATAAAATATAATTTCATGAATGACAGTAATTGATACTTAATAAGGAATTTAACTTAAGTACAGAATATTTTGTGTTAATTTCCATTAAATTTTTATATTGCATTTGATTTAGAGAGATCTGATGAGATTTTCTAATACAGCTTTTCAAAATCTAAGGATCCCCTCTCCCCTTTAAAAAAAGTTCTCTAGAACTATAGAAGTCCAATAGTTAAAACATAAACATGTGAAAGTTTGACATAGTTTTCTTTCTCTTCCCTCAAATGTCTTTAGATAAGTAGTGTGTGAAAACCTCTATGGGGTGATATTTCCCAATCAAAATCTCCAACAGATTTTCCAGTTTGCAATTCCTATTTGTCCTGGGAATTTTTTTCTTTTTGGAGTCTGTCAACATATTGCTCAGGCCTGAATTTTAGATACTGTATTGCTCTGTTATGTATGTTGTTTTGTGTTGAGTCAGAACCAGCTCCTACAAACAAAGCTGAGTCGTGCATTTTCAGAGGCTATAAATCAAAAGCTACTAAATCATCTTCTTGGCAAAGTTAGTATTATCGGGCTTATCAAAATGAGAATGTCATTTCAATTACAAATTGGAGTACTGATAACACAGATACGTGACTAAGTGTAATTTAATAATTAGAAATAGTAAGTGACTTCTTGAAAATAAGTTCAAGCTTGGGTTTTGGGGGTTTTTTTTTGTATTAATGAAACATTAAATAGGAGATTGCTTATCTCTCTCCCATGGAGCAGCTGGTGGATTTGAACTGCATGCTCTTTACTACAAGGTCACCAGAGCTCCCCTGTTGCATGTAGTTAATTATGATCCATAGATCTTGTTTGTGATAAGTCAATGATGGCTGATGTTAGGGCTTTTAGCAGTCCATAGAGAACCATGATGGCTGTATATTATCAGAAAATTTCTGTCATCTAAAAAAACAAAGGGATACATTGTTTAATACTAGAAGGATCAATTTATCAAGAATATGTAACAATTATAAATATATTTACCTAACAACCAATTTCTAAACTATATAAAGCAAACACTAACATAATCAAACAAAAAAACCCTCATTTCAATAGTAGTCGTTGGATATACTTCAGTATACCATTTTCAGCAATAGACCATTTGAGCAGACTGTTGCTAGGTGCCATTGAGTAAAACTATAACAACTCTGTGAACAATAGATCCAAACCCTGCCCTGTACCATTTTATTATCTCTGACACACATGAGCCCACTGCTACAGTCACTATTTTCCTCTGTCCCATTTGTGCTGACCCTTGACCTTTCCAGGCAGTAATGTCCCTTTCCAGTGAATAGTCTGTCTTAGTAGTATGCACAGAGTATCTGAGCTGAAGCTTTACCATCCTTGGTAATAGAACACTCTGGATGCACTTTGTGTATCTATCTATCTATCTATCTATCTATCTATCTATCTATCTATCTATCTATCTATTTTTATGTGTGTACCATCAAATTGGATCTGACTGGTACAGGAGGTTCCTCCTTCTTCAGCAGAGCATCTGGTGGATTTGAACCGCGCACCTCTGGTATTGCAGTTTCCTGCCACTAGGCCACCAGAGCTTGCCCATTGTCTGTATCTTATGTGGCTTTCTTGAGTAGACTAGAATACTCAGTACGTGGGAGATCAGTAAGGAACTAAAGGACTTGATAATATTTTAGACCAACTAGATTAAACAGACTGAGATACTGCTTCTAATAGAGCAAAATATACTTTCTTCTCCAAAGCATATAGATAATTTTTCAGGGTAAGTCCGTATGTTAGGCCACAAACCTAGTTTCTAAAGAAGAAAAAGGTTGATGTATTTTGTCCAGCCACAATAGAGACACTAGAATGAGTAACAATAAATATATGGAAATTAACATACTCTTAATCAGTGTTTGTAGAAGAAATCGTAAGGAAAATTAGAAAAGAGATACTTGGAGATGGATAATACTGAAAGCACAAGATTCACAAAACTTCAGAGACGAAGCAAAGTCAGTGTTCTGGGGGATATATATGTCTATAAATTCCTACAATAAGGAATATCTCAATAATGTGTTTCCCCTCAAGGGAAAAAAATCCCAAGCTGAATCAAAAACTAGCAAGAGCAAGGAAGTGATAAATTGAGGATAATTGAAATAGTGGAAAGAAAACAATAAAAATCAGCAAAGCTAAAAGCCCTTTGAAACCATATTAAAATTGACAATGTCTTTAGAGCAACAAAAAAGAGAAAAGATAAAATATGAGGACATTACTCTAATGTCCTATAATGCAAATTATAGTACAATGTATAAAAAGTATAGAATATTATACTATAATGTAAATTACTGTGAGTCATTCAGAAAAAAGAATTATGAATACCATGAAATATTGTAGGCAAAAAAATGAGATATTCTAGATGAATTGGATGGGTTCTTAGAAGCATAATACCTCTCTTAGTGGTACCCAGCATACTGTTGAGCCAATCTTCATTAGGCAATGCATTTTCTTAGAAAGCAGAATGGAGGGTTTTTTACGTTTTGGGATGTGTAGTTTTTAAAATAAGGATCAAATTTCTTGGTATATCATCTTACTAATTTTACACCATCTTCTAGTATGTTCATCATTTAGCATGTTATTTATTGTGTCAGGTTAGTTTTTCTCCAAGTTGAATGTAGGTTCTCTTAGCTGTCCATAAGGTTAGCATGCATGGCTACTGGAACTTGGTGTACCATCTATAGTTTCACTGTTCTAACTTTATCCAAAGAGGAAATGAGGGTAGTTTTCATGTTGATTTATTTTTAGTAAAGCTGTGTTGCTTTTTGCAAGTATTTGCAGTCCTTTTCTTTTTTAGGTTAATTATTATTTTCTGTTTGTTGCTTTTTTGGTTTCTAGTATCTACATTATTGTTGTTGGTTGTTATGTGCCTTCAAGGTGCAATCCTATCTATGTACAACAGTCCTAAATCCTGTTCTATCCTGTGCCAATCTTATTGTCTCTGACACACCTACTCCCTGTAGCCAAGTCACTGAATCAATCCATCTCATCGAGGGTCTTCCTCTTCTGCACTGTTGTCCTTCCACCCTCCCAAGCATGACGTCTCTTTTCAAGGACTGCTCCCTCCTTGCAACATATCCAGAGTATGTCAGACAAAGCTTCAGAATCCTTGCCTCCAAGGAGCAGCTTGGTTTTATCCTCTTCAGGATGAACTCGTTTGTTCTCTTAGCAGTCCATGGTATATTTAATACTCTTCTCCAACACCATAGCTCAAAGGTATCAATTCTCCTTCTGTCATCCCTAGTCATTGTCCAGCTCTCTGATACATAGCAAGTGAGAGCAAAGACCATGCCCTGTATAAGGTGTGCCTTTATCTCCAGACTGACATCATTGCTCTTCAGTACTTTGGAGAGGTCTCTGACATCAGACTGTCCCAATGCAGTTCATCTTTTAATTTTCTGGCTGTTGTGAAGCCAAGCAAACTAAAGCTGTTAACAATCTTAAATTCTTGACCGTCCATCATAATGCTGCCAGTCAGCCAGGGGTGAGAATCTAGATTAAAAATAAAATTGTTTCTTAACCTTTGTTAAAAGACCCCACCACTTGCTGTTGGTTTGCCAGATTTTGATGCTGTAAGCTATGCCATTGATATTATAGTATCACCCATGGTGGACATGTATCAGCCAGACTTCCAGGCTATGAAGGACTAGAAAGAAGGGGACTTAGAGATTTTCTTCTGAACAAATTTGTCCAATGTAAATTTTATTAACACAGTAATACATGCTGAAAAGATGACGCTTTCATATTAGAAAGCAGTCAAAATACAAGAAGGAAGAGCATCCTTGTTATATACAGTAGAGCTGAACTTCTGACAAGGATGGAGTAAAACTTTGAAGACCTTTGTGGCATGTCTTAAAATGAAATTACTCCAAGTATCTAGTTATGGATTGTAGGAAATGTGCTTAAGAAAATTGGAATTTCTAAATTAAATGGAACACCTAAAGATAGATATTAGTGAAGCAGAATGCACTGGTATAACCATTTTTAATTGGTCATTCATGATTTTACTATTCCAGTGTCATGGCTGAATTATGTCCCCCAAAACACATGTATCTGATAATGTGGAACCCATGCAATAGTCCTGTAACCTGATTTTAAAAATCAGTTTTAAGAAGATTAAGGATGGGATGCAACACCTCTTAATCCCATTACTGCCTGAATGGATGTTAGGGGAATTTCCTGATGAGGTAATCTGTGTTTGCTATGACACTGAATCTTGTACCATTTGGGATTCAAATGCCATAATGGATCAACTGTTCCATAGATGTGCCAAACATCATAATGGCTTCCTATCATGGGCAGTGTTTGGTGAAGCTCCCAGATTGATTCAGGTTTGGTAGGAGGAGTGGCATCAAATTTTAAACCACATGCCTCTGGACACTCTACAAACTTGGAGAAACTATGATAGGTATAGAAAGGCTTCAGGCCGTTTGTTTATATATATCTTTGTTATTTAAAAGTCAGTTGGACCCAAGGGTCTAGTGTTTTATTTTGGAGGAACATTCTTGTAATTTGTACAGCACTCCTCTGTCAGTTTGCTGCACTGAGGTAATCTGGGTTTGCTGTGATGCTGAACCTTTGTAACATTGGAGAGCAAATGCCCTAATGGCTGCCCATGGTGGACAGTGTTTGGTGGAGCTCCCAGTTTAAGACAGGTTTGGAAGCAGGAGTGGCTTCCACTTCCTAAACCTAAACAGCATGCCTCTGAAAACCCTATGTATGAACTTGGAGAAAACGATGGTAATTATAGAAAGGCTTCCGGCCTTTTGCTCATAGGGTCGCTAAGAGTCAACGCTCAGCTCGATTGCAATAAATAACAATGACCTATAATGTTATGCTATGGCTAACATTGAGGATGAATGGGAATCCCAGAGCACGTAATTGTGGTCCTGCAAAACTTGTACCAGGCGGCTACTATGTGAACAGAGCAGGGGAACACTACATAGTTTCAAATTCAGGGATTGCATCAGGCTTGTGTACCTATTCAGTCTGTATGCTGAGCAGATTCAAGAAGCTTGACTCTGTGAAGAGGAATTTGGCATCAGGATCCAAGGGAAACTCATCGTTAACCTGTATTATATGCAAATGATACAACCCTGCTTGCTGAAAGTGAGGTGGACTTGAAGCACTTGTTGAAGTGAGGTAGACTTGAACTTGTTGCAGAAGATCAAAGGATGCAGCCCTTCATATGGATTGCATCTCACTGTCAAGAAAAAGATACCCCTGAACCAATAGGTGGCATCATGACTGATCAAGAAAGAATTGAAACTGTTAACAGCTTCATTTTACTTGGATCCACAATTAATACCCTTGGTACCACCACTAAGGAAATCAGAGACCTGTTGCCCTGGGAAAGTCTGAAGTTAGACACCTATCCAAATTATGAAAAGTAAGGATTTAGTTTGAGGACTAAAGTGCAGCTGATTCAGGCCATGATTGATCTTTCTACTCACTTGCTATGCATCTGAGAGCTGGACAATGAATACGGATTATGGAAGAGTTGAAGCCTTTGAGCTGTGGTGTTGGAGATGAGTGTAGAACTGCCAAAAGGGAAAAAATGTTTTGGAAGGGGCACAGGTGGAGTGCTCTTTGGAGGCCATGGTGATGAGGCTTCGCCTTACATACTTCAGGCATAGAATAGGAAGGGCTATTCTCTGGAGAGGGGTGTGATGCTCGGAAAGGTGGAGGGTCAGCAAAGGAGAAGAGATCATTTCTTACATGGTACAAGTAAGTCATTCTCAATTTCACTATTTTCTCGATTTATCATATTCCTTTTTTACTTTTATGGATTGTTGGTTATGTTTGTTAGTCCACACACCAGGGTTGTGTTTCTGATCTTCATCAGTAAGTGCTTCAAGTCCTCCTCACTTTTTGGCAAGCAAGGCTGTGTTGCTGGCGTATAGCATGTTGTTAATGAGTCTTATTCCAGCCTTGATACCACAGTCTTACTCCTATAGTATAGTTTCTCAGGCTCTTTGCCTAAATAAGTATGGTGACAAGATAAAAGGCCAATACATAACCTTTCATAATTTTAAGGCATGCAGTATGTTCAAATGATTACCTCTTAATCTTTGTACCATTTCTACCTGAGTACAGTTGAATGGTATAAAATTCTCATTCTTCAGAATATCCATGTATTATTATGATCTATAGAGTTGAATAACATGTTTGTGTAATCAATAAAACACAAGTAAACACCTTTCTGACATAACTGCTTTCAGTCCAGAATCCATCAGATAATAGCAGTAAAACCTCTAGTCCATGTTCTTTTCTGAATCTCTGCTCCAACTGCGATCTTCAGCAAAATTTTATCTTTTCTACTGCCTACATCATTCAATAATTTCTACCTTCTGTTAGATCATTTTTGTTTGGTACAAACATAAATATAGATCTCTTCAAATTGGTTAGCCAAATAGTTATCTTCCAAATATCTTTGCATAGAGAATTGAGTAATTCCAGTGTTACTATCTTGTTTGTTGAAACAACTCTGTCGATACTCCCTCGATTTCTGGATATTTACTCACCAGTGGCTTCAGTGCAGCTTCATCAGTACCATCAGTCTCAGATCACATATCATCTAAATTGTAACAAACCTTTTCTAAATACCTTTTCATAAAATTGCCAATCATAGAGAGGATAAAAACCAAAACAGCCTGCTGTTGATCAATTCTGATGCTTAGCAGCTCTTTGTAAAAACTATATACTTATGTCTTCTATTTATGTGGTTTGTTTTTGTTTTAATTTTTAGGATTGTGAGGGTGAAACTCCTATACATAAGGCGGCTCGATCTGGTAGCCTAGATTGCATAAGTGCCCTTGTGGCAAACGGAGCTTACATACAGTAAGTGTTTTGATTTATTCTTTTGAACTGAAGATACAGTAAAGGGTGTTGTGTTTAAAGACAATATTTAGAATAATTAAAAGTACTTAAAAATTTTAAAATAAAACAAGTAATATATGTCTTTTAAAATGAGCTGACAATGGGCAAATTTCTGTGTGGATCATGTTGACCACCAGTAGAAGGGGGCTTAGTTTCATTTCAGCCTTGAAGTTGTCTGTCATAAGAAACAGGGTAACTGGAGAGAATATAGCTAATTCAGTTTGTAATCTAAAAGCATCAGCTTTGCCAGCAACTTACTTGTGTCACTGCAGCCAAGTCTAAATTTTTCTACACTGTGTTTTATTTTGAGAGGCTCAGATTAAAGTTTGTTTTCAGGCCTCTCGACTCACGTAATTCCTAAGGCGCTTAGCTTTTTCTATGCTTTGATTGTCTTATCTTAGAAGATGTGAAAACATTACCTTTTAAAGCCTATTATGACATAATAATTTGTAGCTCTATAGAATGGAGCTTTATACATTAAAGAGGTAAAACTTGATTTAAGCTTTTGATGCTTAATGCCACATTATTTTAGAATATTCTTGCTTGAGCCCATTTAAGATCTATTAGCTCATGTATGTATGAGGAAAAAGATCACACTAAGTAAATTAATTTTAGAAATGTGATATTTTATGCCGTTTAAGCCATATCATTAAAGATTTATTTTAAACTCACTTGTATTAACTTTCTCTTAAAGATTTATTTTGTAAAAATTTTTCTTCTGCAGTTTACAGCATTAACAAAAATGGATGCGGTTTTCACCCTTAAATGTTGAGTGTAAGCTATTATAGCTGTAATAACCAAAATAACTAATACCAGCTTTTTTTGTTTTACTTTATTGAGTGTTTTGAATATTCCACAAAAATTAATTATAAACCTCTTTATTTTAATTGGAAATGTGAACATTTAGGTTTGGGGAGATATAAAAATGACATAACTAATTTATTTTAACCCTTTGGTTTCCATTTTATTCTTTTGACTCTGTATCACACTAAATACTGAAATTTATTTCTGTGCAGAAAAGCCATACTGGTTAATGCAAGGCAGTCCCAGTGACTGTCTTTAGTACTTTAGTCTTGGCTTCTGTTTCAAGTAAGTATATTGTCAAGATTATACTGATTTGGGCTTGGATCATGTAGTTATCTAGTGATTTAGTTCTAAAAATATGGACTGTATTAAGTTACATTGTGGGGATCTTTGTAACTTAATACATATGTAATTATTACTTTAGGTAAAGTGAAAACAATGAAATATTACACTGTTTTTAAAATATTTAATATAATTACAAATGGATTCTTTAATGTAACATGCAGTTTTATTAGCTGTATTTAAATTAAAAATTTCAGTCTTTTGATTGAAGCTTTGATTTTGAAATACAGAGTCATAAAAAGTAATTGGTTAAATCACTTTATTGTCATTTATTGAAATAATACATAATTAGAATTTTACCCCTTTTAACAAATTTTCTAAATAATACTATAATTGGTCCTGAATATACTCTTATAAATGTTAGTTTTATTAATAGATAGCTTAATTCTTTGAGCCAATAAAATCTGTCACTTGTCCTTAAAATATAGGTGTCTTTCTGAAAATGAGAATATTTTGTTTATAATTCTGTCCTTGATTACAGGACCCTCCAGTGTTTCTTTCCCCATCTCTTCCAACAGTGTGATTGAGCATGGCCTCAAGTGCCTCAGTCTGTTTTTCGTTCTCAGTATAAGAGCCACTCCCTCAAGACCCTGCATTATGGTGATTTCCCTTCATTGAATGCTTAGATTTTCATCTTTTTTTTTTTGAAGAAATATTTTGTCTGAGTCACCTAGCTTAAAAGCACTTTTAACCTAAAATTATGAGTTGATGGCCTGGAGATAGAGCAAGTAATCATTGTGATTATTTTATTTGTGGTGGTTTAATTTTAACATCTAAATAATTTTAGTTTTGTCAATAAGTTAAATTGCAAATTGGTTCTTGATATCTGTTCTGCACATTTTTATATTTTAACACTTTTATTAGTGTACCATCGTTAATGGTTTGGTCCGCTAAAAACAATGGTGCTTAGCTCTATTTTGTTTCCTATAGTTCTTCTCTTACAATGAAAGTGAAGTCTTAGCAAATAAAACTTTTTTTAAAAAACCCAAGAGGCACAGAATCATTTAAAGTTATTTTTTCTTTTCTAGTTCAGAATTGGCCACATGATTAATTATTCTTCTTACACCCTCTAGGAGAATATAAATTTTTTTTTCAATGAACAAATTAAAAACTATCATATGCCATTATTTTAAATTAATAATTTTGTTTTTTAATTCCTACTTTGCTTTTTATATATTTGCTACTTAAAATAGCCACAGTCTTAAAGTTGTTCTGTTTTATTAGTCCTTAGGGTAAATAATGAGGGCAAGTATACTAAGTATTTGTGGTAGAATGGCTTGTTATATAACTTACTTGTTAATGTAGGTTGCATCTATAACGCATATCAGCTGCTGTGCACCGTATTAAATTTTCTAGCACCACACGTGAGTATGTTAATGGACTTTCTTTTTCTTCTTATTTTAAATCTTGAGTTTTGGTGCCAAGTTTTCTTTCTCACTTGGAATTTTCTCTCACTAGCCTGGTGATCGTACTTGGCATTGTTTACATCTGAATATATATAGGATTGAATTTCTGTGAACATGCTAAATGTTTGTATACTTTAATATTTTAAATCATCAAACATCTGAAGACTTCCTCATTTTTTCCTCCCTGTATCTAACTACAGAATTTCATTAAAATTGTCATTATCCTTAATTTTGCTTATACTGTAGATCAGTTTTTCACTTTAAACCACTATTAAAATGTTTCATAATTAGTTTAATTGGAAAAAGGCATATACTAACATAACTGCCTCATTTTTCATCTGAATGATAGAACAGATGACTGCATAAGATTAAATTTTAACGTGATTGATGATAATTGAGCAAATTTGTTTTATAAAATGTTCTAAATAGCAGTATTTGAGTCTTAGATTAGTTTTAGTATTTTGATACCAATTCATTTTACTTTGTGTTTATTTTATTGAGAATTCAAGTAGAGAATACTTTTTCATATCAACTAGGTATAGTAGCCTTTCATTTATGCCTCTGAAAATAAAATTATATAGCTGTCGTTAGAATGAAACCAGAATTACTTTAAAAAATAACTTTGCTACCCCTTTTTTTAGTACTACATTTTACAGATGTAATATTTAGGTTATGCCAGAGTCATCCTACTTAGAGAATTTCTGTGCAGCTATTAATTCTGTAGGCTACATTTTTAAATATACTATATGCATTTTAAATTATTTTAATCTCAAAATTAATTTAGTTTTAATTTCCATATCACAAAAGCATCTGTACATGATTATCATAAAATCATAGCATATGACCTACTTAAGAAAGTAGGCACAACAGACTACAGTAACTGAAGTATATATTTGTTACTTTTTCTCCAGTATTTTTAAATGCTTAATTAAAATATATAATTGTTTAAATTTTGTTCATTATCAGTGTTGATCAGTTACCAGTTCCTTATTTAGAAGTAAAAAACTTGTTAGAGAAATAGACAAGGTGATCATATTTAAAGTTTTTGCCAGGAATTTATGCAACATTTACCACTGACAAAAAAATGTAAACAAGATATACTTTATTTAAATCTCCTTTATTATTATTATTATTATTATGATGATGATGATGATGATGATGGATTTGTGGTAAACCTGTGCTATGTTGTTGTTTGCCATTGAGTTGGAAGAGACCCATAGCTGAACCGCCAGCCAGTTTTCAAAGGCAGTAAAATTCCACGGGAGAAGATTGCCACTTCTTCCCTTGAGCAGCTGGTGGATTCGAACCACGTGCCTTTGAGATTGCAGCACATCTTCTACCAGTAGGCTACCAGAGCTCCTAATACTGACTTTAGTCTTTATAAAAATTGGAAAAATTTTAGAATCTGTTACTACTCATTTGTAAGTTAATTTTAATATGTAGTATACATAATATGAAGATACACTTTTCTCAAAACCCATTGCCAATGAGTCAGAAACTACTCATAGATGACCCTCCATTGGGTTTATAAGGCTATAAACCACATAGGAGGAAATGCCCATGGAGAAATGACCATTGGAGTCAGTGGTAGATTTAAACTGCCAGAGAGGCTTAACGCTGAAGTTAGCAACTCTACCCTCTATGGACTGTGCTAGAGACAATTATTTTAACGTATTTTTCTGTGAATGAACATTGTAATAGTTTTTAACTAGTACTGTGTATAATATCAAGGGATTTCCACCTCTTTCATATCTTTAAAAATAGTTTTAACAATTGGTTAGTATATTTAGTAGTATGGATGATTTCTTTTGCCTAAATTAATTGTGCACTTCTGAATAGAAGTCCCAATTATGAAATTCAGAAAATTGCTTTTGAATTGGTATTTAAGTCTTTAGTTCAGGGTATTGTCTGATTTTTATTGTTATCTTCACCATCCTAGTTTTGCTTTCTTTCTAATTGTCATTAAAACAAACTTGTCATTCCTATGTATTTTTTCTGTTTCCTGGCTCTTTTTATGCTTTAATTCTTAGTTTTGTTAGATAGGAACCTGTAGATATTGGAGTGACAGTATTCTGAAGTTGTTAATTTTTTTGTTGTTAGGGTTTTAATTGTTTTTCATAACAGCCTGAATAATATATACAATTTGATCATTGCCAGATTAATTCATTTTAAACATACTTAACCATTCCTTTCACAAATAAGCTTTGAATACAATCATTGGTTTCTAAATAAAAAATAATTTCTTTGCTGAATTACAATGAAAGAAAATTTTGTATATGTTTTCAAATGTTTTACATATTTTAATGTATGCAAACATAATATGGATGAAATTACAGAACAAAACAGTCTTTAGCCATGTTGAACTTGAAAACTTGGCACCAACTTTATTCAGGTTGAACATTGTAAAAATTAGTTTCTTCCTTTTGTTATGAAGACTATTTAAGAAAGTCTATAATAATTATTAAATGTTTGGATACCAAAGGGTTAAAAACACACATGTATTTCTTTTATTGAAGAAATTTTAGATGTTTACTAAAGTGTTGTCTGTACAAATGGATGTTAAGTAATGTTATTTTTTTTTTTTTAATGATTCCATATATTTGCTTATTTCCATCTAGGAATAGTTACTAATGTTTTTGAGATACCGCATACCAAATTTTAAAGTAACCAGAATCCGTGAGTCAATGGCTTTTAGTCCATACTATTAAACTTTTGTTGAAATATGGCATATTTAAATTGGCTTCATGCTAAAAAAGAAATATTACCTGAAGGTAATTTAAAAAGACAGTGTCCTAGAGCAGTATCTCATGGTTAAGGTGGTCACATGACAATGGCTTAAGCTCATTAAATGTGCTTTTCTGCACTTTATGTATGTATATGTATTTTTCATTGATGTTGCCTGCAAATATGTGATCCCTTCTTATTTAAGTTTCCTGTTTTATGAACCATTGCCCGTTTTAAATCAAACAGAAGATTCTGAATCTATAAAAACTACACATGTCAATGTTTTACAGCTACGTAATTCGAATTGACTTGATTTTTTCAAGTAATCCTAGAAAGGGGGAGCATTCCATATAGAAACTGCTGAAACTGCCACAGGTGCTTCTCCGAAAACCTTACAGTTGTGGCATTGAATGTTCAGTATCGCTTCCTTTCTGCACACAAGGCATACTGTTGAGGTATTTGTTGCGGTGATTGGTTTTAATGCTAATCTAGGAATTCAGATATAGATTCTTTAGATTTGCATGCTTTGCTTACCCTAATTTATGATATCTACCTTTTTATTTGTAAACTAACAGTAGATAAGATCAGATCAGAATTTTAACAGAAAGATTTATATAAAAATTGTGGTAATCTTTTGTTGTCACATGGCATTAATAAAAAGAAAACATCCTAAGGGTGATGTGACAATTCTGATTTCTAAAAAATTTTTCAGGCATTTCCTGATCAGTGCTTTTTAAAATATTAAAAGCAAAAACCCAACTTATTAGAATGACTTCTTGTAAATTTCTGATTTTATTGTGGCACTTTAAGTGGAACATAGATGGAGGCTTAGCTGCTAGCACATTAAAATTTTATTTTAATGTTATTTTGATGGCATTCTTAGTTAAAACATTTTAGCAAAAGGTTTTGCTTGTGAGAATTGACAGAAATAGGAAATGTCTTATAGCATCTAAATAAATGCGTTTATACCAACCTAAAAATCTAATTATGCCAACTTTTTTTGATAGAAGATCAGTTCTAAACACTTAAAATTATCAATGTCAATATAAAAATAACTAGTAGCTCATAAAGCTATTGTTTGCTTTGCAAAAATTTTGCGGATGAATACTAAAGCCTACAAGGGGTGAATTATAGCTAGCTTTGGAATGCCCTCACATCAGGCTCCTGCATGTGAGTCCTCCTGTTCTCAGAAATAGAGATAAATTTTAGATCATGCCAGAGTCTGTCCACAGTGCATCAAAATGAAAATGTTATTTTATATTGTTATTAAAACTTCAATTAAAATGAATGCATACAGTTTCATTACAGCCTCACCATTAACTTGGAAAGTGAGTTAACCATACCAGAGCCCTCTTGCAATCTATACATTTAATATTTATTTATTTTAGTATTTGAGAAGCTCACGGACTTTTTAGCCTCTATGTTACTGTTTCATCGGGTGGAAACCAATCCATAGCTGACCCTCGGTGGGTTTTCAGAGGCAGTAAATCTTCATGGAAGGAGATTGCCCATCTTTCTCTCAAGGAGAAGCTGATGAATTCAAACTGCATGTCTACAGCATTGCAGCACAGCTATGTAGCCCCTCTCATAGTTTAAAACTCTCATCTACTTCTTCATCAGCTATTAAAAAATAGCTTGAGAAACTGAATCCTGAGAAGATAACTTTTATTCGTGGTCACCACATGGACTAACAAATGTTAAAGCTCTGAGAACTTGTAATAATTTCTTCTCCATTTTAGTAGTTTTTATTATATTACTTTATTATTAACCTTGTTTTCTTGCTTTTATTACTAAAGCTTTACCCTTATACATTTTTCTTTATATTGAACATTTTGCAACAAAAATGACATCTTTTTTAACATCAATTTTTTAAAAAAATTTTTGGATTTGGGGTTTCCCCAATTAGAAATGACTAGTGCAGCATGGCCAGATAACTGTTAAAAGAGCAGAGTATGTACATATATCAGTGGTTGGTCAGATCTGGCTCATTGTTTTTGTGTAGCCTACACACTTTCAAAATTGGCTGTTCCACATGAGAAAGATATACAGTTTCCTCCCATGGAATTTACAGCCTCTGAAAAATGGCTGGGAGTTCAGTTAGTTGATTCTGACTAAACAACCCATAACATGCTAAAAATGATTTTTATATTTTTAAATTGCTGAGAGAGAATAAAGTAGAATGATTTTATGACATAAATTATATGACGTTCAGATTTTTTTTTTAATCCATAAGGCAGCTTTTTTAGATCATCACTGACTCATTGCCATCAACTTGGAGCTGATTCATAACTGACCATCTACTAGGTGCTGTGAGTCGCACAAGAAGAGATGCCCATCTTGCTTAATTTTGTGTTACCAAAGGCTGTTTAGAGACAGTTGTGACTGATATTAATAAATTATTGCTGGTCATCACTGGGCCATCTGTTGATGTCTTCTAAAAAGAAAGTGGTAAAAATCCCATTTGTGTAGTTAGGTATGTTATACTCAAAAAGTTATTAAAAATTATGTGATCATTTTGTACAAGTGTATAGTATGATTAGCTCTGCCAAAATTTGGAGTTTCATTTGCATTTAATTAATACGTTAAAATAAACATATTATGGAAACCTATCATAAAAGTACTCACCAGAATTTTACACTCATGATGTGTTAGGCAAATGTTAAGTTTTGTTTATAATCTCAATTCACAACTACTATGTATTTTTGGGAACATTTTCTTGCTCCTGGATTCCCAGATAACATCTGATCAAATTGTCTTCCATCAAAATATGTAACACTTCTTTCTCTTGTACTTTGGGAAAAAATAAAGACAGCTAATTTTTTTTTTTTTTAGACAGCTAATTTTTTTAAAAAAATCTTCGTGGTGGTTTTTCCCCTGCTGGTTGGAGCTTTATTATTATGACTGGAAATGTTAATAGAAAGGTTATAGCTGCATTTATAAATAGAAAATCCCTTTTGGTCCCTGTAGCTTTCACTTTAAAAGTTTATTTTGCCAATACAGTAACAACTCTTGGAATCATACCAAGGGGTCTGCATTGATGATTTCATAGATGCAAAACTGGCCTTTTCATTTATTGTCACTTTGCTAGGTATACATATAGCATAGTATACTAGTTGGAGAAGTTTTGTCAGTCTGTACAGACAAAATGTTTTGTATTTTCACAGAGAAGTTCATTCTTAAATGTTTTACTTTCTTAGAATCTTATTCAGATCTTTTCATTTCTATTCTGCCACCATTTTCTACTTTGATCTGAATTTTTAACTATTTTAGAATGTAACTAGCTTTGATTGTAGAGTTATTAGTCGCATGTGATGGTTCGGGTCCTTATAGTAGTAAAAATTTTAACCTAGAGAATAAGTCCCTAGAATTGTAATAGAAAACTTTCTAATGGAAATAGTCACTCAAATGTTCTAGGATGCCAAAATGTATTAGTCCTACAACTTTTTCAAAGCAAGGAAAAAATAAAGCACAAAAATTCCAGCTTTTAAATTGGATGATCATTAATCTCAAGACATCCTTCTAAACTTCCACTTAAAGTGTCATATGTTAGTATAAAATCTGCTTTAAGCAAACTTAGCTTCCTGTAAATCAATTATTTTTATATGTAGGAAGCCATATATTATGAATGCCATGGACAATTGCAGTACATGTTTGTTTGTTTTAATTTTATTCAAGTTAAAGGAATGAATTATTACATTTTAGTACAGATAATACAGAATTCCATGTCAGGTTAAGTCTGAAGTTAGCATAAGTTTAGGTTCTTCAGACTAACATAAAACATGATCTTAAGAAGTTAAATAGGAAAATAACTTTTTAAAAACAGTTTAGTACATTGATTTATAAATTATCTCCCAAATCTTGCTTAGAAATCAAATGTGTATAAGAAAAGTTAGTTACAGAAGTAGAATAAATGGGAATTTGATGTAAATTTGTGTAATCTTTCATGCCACTTTCAGATAGTTAGTCAGCAGCAGGAACAAAAACCCCAGCTCAAATGTTAATGGAATGTAATTCAGGTTTTTTGTGTCATACAGCCTGAGAAATGCCAGTGGCCTGACAGCAGCAGACATTGCACAAACCCAGGGTTTTCAAGAATGTACCCAGTTTCTCTTGAACCTCCAGAATTGTCATCGGAACGGTTTCTATAACAATGGCACCTTAAATGGGGTTCATCAGAATATATTCCCCAATCATATTAGTACGAGAACAAATCGAAAGAGATCGTTTGAAGATTCGGAATCCATTGGCATAAAGAAAGCTAGAATGGAAGGTGAGACTGCGTCTTGGGTGGGAAGGAAGAGATTTTTGCTTTGTTTGTGTCTTTTTTTATGGCTAAAAGCTTAGAGATGAGGTCTTCACTTAAAGTGATAAATGTACTCCTAGGATTCTTATGTGGGGAAGATAGGGTTCCTTTTTTTCTTTCCTGTAGTGCCTCTTTGTAGATTGAACAGTTCTATAAATGTCTATAACTTTCATAGCACTCAAGTTTACCTATCATGAAATGCAGTTCTCCCCATTTGTTACTGTATGTTTCAAATGTAACTATTAAAATAATCTGTCACTGTGCCTGACCTTTGTTTTTTTTTTAATTTTTATGAATGATACTAAGCATTTATTAACTGATGTATGGCATTAAAATGTGTTTTTACCTTTGGGAAAATAAATGTTTCCAAACTTTGAACATTTAAAAACACTGTGGTAGAACAGTGTTTCATCTGGTCTCTATATTCCCATATTTTACTGTATGTATATTTACTTATCACACAAGATCCAGTGTGTCAACTTGATATTGAAAGGTAAGTTACTTTAGATTGTTTTGGAGTTTGTAGATATGTAGAGTTTAATGAGTTATTACTTAATTTGGGCAGCAAAAACCCTTAGAAGTTAAATACATAAATATGATTGAGATTGTTTTAAACAGAAGACAAAATGAATTAACTTTTCATTCCAGGAATACTCAGACATATTATGTGACATTGAAAGGGAGAGTTAGATATGGTAACAACTCAGAATTGAAAGTAATCATGTTGAAATTATGATTTGAAATAGGATTTACTGAAGATCAATTCCTCTTCTGTGAGGTTAAATAAAAAAGGAATGAGTCAAGTGCTGTCTAGATAGAACATGAATTCATCCTTAAAGATTTAGCAGGTTTAGTCGCATCGGAGAGTTGGACAATGACTAGGGAGGATAGAAGGAAAATTGATGCCTTTGAGCTGTGACGCTGGAGAAGAGTATTGAATGTACCATGGACTGCCAAGAAAACAGATTCAACCTGGAGAGTGTTAAACCAGGCTATTCCTTGGAGGCAAGGATTCTGGGGCTTCGTCTAACATACTTTGGACATGTTGTAAGGAGGGACAGGTCCTTGCATAGGGACATGATGCTTGGGAAGGTGGAGGGACAGTGCAGGAGGGGAAGATCCTCTATGAGGTGGATTGATTCAGTGACTGGGGTAATTGGGATGGGTGTGTCAGAGGCAGTGTGATTGGCACAGAATAAGAGCAGGGTTTAGGGCTGTTTGTTGTACATTGGGTTGCTAGGAGTTGCAAATGACTTGACAGTAGATAACAGTCACCTTTAAATTTGATGAGAGTCAACATTATATTCTTTTTTTATTCTGTACTTGGTGTAATTTAACTATACAATATCCAAATGAAAACTTTTTATATAAAGTTTCATAGTGAAAATGTCCACATTATCACCATCTCACCTGTTGACTCTTCAGATTATTTATTTTGTACAATTAAGTATATGTACCACCTAACTGCCATCAAGTCCATCTTTGACTCAAAGCAGCCCTCTATCAGAGATTAGGGAAAAGGGTATATGGGTTTTAGCCACTTTGGCAAATGATAAGTAAGTGCTTGAAATTTGAGATTAAAAAACCAAGGCCTCTGTAAGTGAATTTATTTGCTTCTCATTTCATATGACAGTTATGTCTGTCTATGTTGTATATACATACATATGAAATGCATATAATTTGTACGTTTCTTCCACTTTTCATTATGTTCTCAGACTTCCAATAAATTACTATTTATAAGCTTATAAAAGTTTTAGTAACTTGAGAATACAGTTGTGTTCAAATAGCCGAGTACTATGTTTTGTCTTTTTAAATATGATTTCTTAGAATATAAATAGCTGCAATATGAAAAGATGATTTCAGCTCTTAGTGGTGTACATTCAGTTTAGCAGACTGCATACACCACCTCTGTTCATTGGAGAGCTAGGCATTTTTTTGGTAAAGACCAAAGTGTCCAACATGTTTTATTCAGAACGTATATTTTTGTGTTGTGGAACCCCTCTCCTATGCTCTTGCAACAAAACCCAGAAGCCCTCCCTTGTGTGTATTTTAAAATGTCACTTTTGCTCTTTGAACACACTCATTGTTAGGAGTGCCACTTTCCACTTCATTGTGTTGTGTTCACAGTTTGGCTATTATTCACACTGGGACAATGTCCAAATCCCATGAAGAAAAATCCCTTTTAGAAAAACCCCAATTTTGACTTGTTAATTGCCTTTGAGTTGAAACTGACGTATCTCTCCAAGCAGATTTTTTTTCAGAGATTATTAATGGAAGAGATTGCCCTTCTTACCTACGTGGGGCTGCTGGTAGATTCAAACCACATGTTGTCTTTGGGTTAATAGCACACTCCATATGGGATCTAGCAGAACTCCAAATTTGGGCTTTGGGTACCTTAGAGACAAGACCCCAGTGATACCCAGTCTGAAACCATAACGTTCTGCATCTATAGTGAGCAAAGTAAACAGCCCCTACTTTGCTTAGTTAATTCTTACCAGCCAAATACAGAGGTGCTTTCTAGTTGACTGTGACAGCTAGTTCTGTGGACCACAGAACAAAAACTTAACCTGTCTTGTACTCGCCCTCGCCATCCCTGCAGCACTTAGACCCTTTGGTATAGTTTGCTGTCCATCTCATTGAGGGCCGTCCACTCTTCGTTGACCATCTCCTTTTCCAAGCATTATACCTTTTTCCACATTTTCCCTTCCTGGCAAGATGGCCAAAGTATATGAGACATTTTCACCATCCTTTGAAAACATGTTTGAGAATTTCACTGAGGTGAACTGAGGAAATTACCTCCAAAAGATAGTTTTATACTGTTGAGTCAGAATCAACTCCGCTTGCTACTGATTCTCAGAGGCTGTAATTCGCACTGAGGTGATTGCCTGTCTTTCCTGTGGAGCAGCTAGTGGATTTGAGCCACGTGGCTTTGGTTAGCAATGTATACATTTATTAGCTGTATGAGTGCATCTTCCTGACTGGAATTTCAAGTTTCTTGGTATGACAATATCAAGTTCCATTCATTTCTGTAATTAGTATCTAGCTGTAACAATTGTGTGCTGTCAAGTAATGACCCACTTATAGCTGACATTGCACGGGGGATTCAAACCACGTGCTTTTGGAATGTAAAGCCTTTTTTTACTCCTAGGCCACCAGAGCTTCCTAGGTAAAGCATTTTTCGAACTGCTAACTCAGTAGATTGGGAGGTATTTGTTTTGTTCTAGAATGGTTTTGAAAGGCTTTAAGAGTTTACTCAGCCCTCAAAATTTGCAGACTACCAACACAGCCTTGCCAAATTGCTGGCACAGGATCCCCAAGTAAACCAAAGCTACCCTCAACCCAGAGCATTGATCTCCCAGGTTAAGAATGAGCTTAGTTCTTGGCCAGAGGCATGTTAAATCTTGCTTTTTGTCACTGAAGGTGCCAGAGTGGTGTTTAACTGCCTGTGATTCCCATATATGGAGAAAGGAGGTTTTGAATGAGTTACGTAGTTCTCTATCAAATATTCAGTATTTAAAGTTACTCTGTCTCGACAATAAATGCGTACTATGGCAATGAAGTTAAAAAGCAAGAATAAAAGTTGCCACATCTTAACAATGAAAGTCCGGAGAAAGGGATAAAAACATCATTCCTTCCTAATACGTGAATAAAGTCGAGATTGCTAACTTCAGAAGGAGACATTCTGTCTAAAGTGACAGTGGCACAGCTTTCCTGTTTCTTTGAATACTCTGTCTACTTAAAATACTGGTGGAAGAGAATGCTGCACCTTAGTGGGAGGCAGCAACATTGTTAAATGCATTGTTAATATGGAGAGGCCAGTTTAAATTTGCTTTATAAAATAACAGGTTTTAAAAATAACTAATTTGGCATTTTTACTGCTATCATAGTTAATTGGGCACTTCAAGTTTAGTCCTAACAAGATAAACAAGAAAATCTGCCCTTGGAAGGGAGCATTATACCTCAGGATTTAAGTATCTGATAGGTTTATACATAAATCTATATGCCTTTTGAAATAGGTAGTGAAATGATAGGGTTTTAAATGCTTTCCACAATTAAAAAATAAAAAGCAAGGGGTTTTGATCTGTTTTCATTGCTTTCTTAGTGGTAAATTTTGTATCGGAATTAACAAATGTGCTAACTAGCATGTTCAGGCAGGTCAGAATTCACAGTGTACTGCCCCTAGTGGTAGCTAGGCTTTCTTTTTAAACATTTTGTAGCCTGTCTAAATTAGTATTGTGATTTTCCCCCACATTTAATCATTGATGCATTCTCATTTTTGTGAGTTCTGCCCACTCCCTCAGCTATTGAGTGATCTGTTTATTGATCGCAGGTACTTAAAAGGTGTTGGGGTTTGAGAGAGATGGAAAAGGCAGATATCCAAGCTTTCATGTCTGAACTGTCAGTTTTTCTCATTGCTTTTCAGTTGTCAAATACCTTTGTAGTTTCCACTTCCCAAGGAAAATTGCCATCCAAATTTCAAGACAAAACCACACCACTGAGTACGTAAATAGGTAGATTATACCTCCAGTGAAGTCTTTACCAGTTACAGTTGTGGTCTTGATACGGTAGTTTCCAGCACTTGTCAGTGAAAGGAAAATCATTGATGTAGCAGGCTTTGTGTTAAGTGGAGAGCAAAATACCCAATTGGATTTAAAGCTTGATCCCTGTGCTGGCTTCTAAAAGCACTTTGGAAATCAGGCTCTGCTCTAACTTGATTTCTTTGTTCATAGGAACTATGCATACATCTTTCTCTCATTGCCAAAGAGTCAGAACTGACTCACAGCTGACCCTCCAGTGGGTTTTCAGAGGCTGTAAATGACACAGGAAGAGTGCCCATCTTTCTCTCACAGGCCACCTGGAAGATTAGGATGTTTTCCATTTCTTGTATTTTGGTACACAAGTCAACTGCCATTCTGGGACAGTATTGACAAGCTTGTCTATTAACCATTTAAAATAAGAGTTATTTTTTTTTTCTAAAATGTAAAGATTGTTTTGATGGGTTGGTTTTTTCCCCCATGTTGATGATTGTTTTAGTAAACTCAAATATATTTGAAGGGACTTTTTTTGGACACAATAGATATTTGAGAAAAAATTTTAATATATCCATGGGCTATCTAATGCTTTATAAAAGCTGTAAAAAATAATTTTTTTAAACAAGTAAATAAAACTATCTTAAATTCCATGAATTTTAGTTCAAAGTTTGCATGTTTCAAGAAACACTGAAGAAGTAAGTTTCTCAGTACTTTAACTGGGTTATTTTAGTAATACTAGATTTTTAATTTCTTTGACAGTTTTAAAGTAGTTTATATTATTTGTCTGTTTTAAAGTGACTTGACAGAAGGAAAAAGAATTTGTCTTAAAATCTTGCACATACAGCAGAATCTAAAATAGTCTTTGTTTTCTGTGCAGCTCAAAGCTTGGATTATTCCATGTCACTAGTGAACAGCGAAGCAGAAGATGACGCTGACAAAATGCACATTGATAGAGAATTTGCTGTTGTAACAGGTGGGAGTGGACAATTTCCTGTTAACTGCAACAACAATCAAATGGTTGAAGACAACAGACAGCAGGAGAGTAGTTCTGTTGGACCAAAAGAAATAGAAATATATACTGTTTCAGCAATGCAAACTCCTTGTCGTTGCAAGAATCAGTATGCATATTATTTCTAACAATTTTCTCTAAAGCGTTATTTTTGCACTTTGTTGTCCAGTGTCTTCAAAAAATGTTAAACTATAATTTGCCTTTCTTGGACAAGTTTGTTGAGATAAAGATAAGTATTTTGGGTGCATTCTTAATGGATATGAAAAATAGAAGTGCAATCATTTTGGTTTAAGGCTTTTGCTTAATGTGCCTTACTTGGTTTTTAATGAAGTTTTTACATTTTTAATTTTCTGATAAATACCAAACATGCTATTGCTGGTATTTTGAAAACAATATACAAGGACAACTAATTGTAAACCATTAAGTTGAGTTGTAATCCAAATACACCAATATAGTTTCTGTGGCATACAGAATTAAGTCTGTTAAAGATACTATACACTGTTTGAAAAAGCACACATTATAATATGTAAAATTTTTTTAATATATTCAGATAGAGGAATTGATAGTCCTGTTTTTAATTTTTAAAAAGCAGAGACTCCATTTCTTCTAGCACTTAGAATGTTTAAGAAGTATTCAGTGCTTTTTTTGGTACTGTTTGTTTTTATTGAAATGATCTAGGAAAGATTTTAGGCTATTCATGTTCATATATTTTAAAATATACATATTATGAATATATATGTTGCTATATTGAGAGATAATTTTTTATAAAGTTTCATTATTGTATCTTTCTATACTAGTTTCTTCACTGGGGATAAATTTTGCTTCTCAAATATACATGAAAATATTTCTGTTCACTAGAATTAATATTTACATCTTTCTAAAAACTACAGGGTTGCATGTACAGTTCCCTTGTTGCCAAGTAACTAAATCGATAGATTTTCCAAGGGGATTCCTATTTGGCTAATATATTTAAAACAACACATTTTCTGAAGTCAGAGACTATTTGACTTTAACTGAAGGACAAATTAAAGACTCCTGATAGCAGAGTGTTCATTTGCAAGTCCAACTAGCTACTCCACATGACAAAGGCCCAGTGACCTGCTCCCATGGAGATTACGGCCAAGAAAACTTTATGGAGCAGTCCTTTCTCACAGCAGTTATCTCCTGAGTCATCTCAATGACTCCAACAGTAGTAAACACAAATACAGAATTCATTAACAGACACTGCTATGTGTTCTGGGATATGGGGGGTAATCTTAATTTTCTAAGTATTAGGAGTTTTTTGTTCAATAGAAAATGAAATTTGAATAGAAAGAGTGACAAAGTCATGCTATATTTCAAACTAAACTCATTCCATGTAACAGGTGCCAAACAAGTATTCCCTTTTTCATCATTTTGACTTCCAAAACTACCTAATTAAATAAACTTAGCAGTAATGATTATTTGGAGGTCTTTGGTGGCCGAGTGGGTGAGGAGTTGAGCTGTCAACCCAAAGCAGTCAGTTTGAATCTGCTCTGCCGGAGAATGATGGACAATCTCCTCTCATGTGATTTATAGTGCCTGACAACCCACAGGAGTGTCAGCTTTGAACAGCACATACCAACAATGATTACTTGTTTTTATTTTTAGAAAATAATTAATTAATATAAATATTACCCTACGGGTTATTTATTTTTGTTTTTAGTTCGTTTTTCATCTTTGTAAAACCTCTTAAACATGAAGGCTATTTTATTTGGGAAAAATTTATTTTCCTTTGAAGAATTTATAGCAGTTATGAAAATATGATATTGCTTATATTGTCAAAATATTGTGATTAATGAGAGAGTTAATGAAATGATTTTTGTTTGTTGAACAAGCCATGTTGCTTTGTTGACAGGAAGTAGGTTGAAATGACTTGCCAGAATCTATTTTAGAGTGCAAATCAGAAGTATATAGGTGGTGAAAGTGAAAATAAAGTGTGTGTGTGTGTGTGTGTGTGTGTGTGTGTGTGTGTGTGTGTTATATAAGGGTAATTAGATGTTCATAAAATGTGTTCTTATTCTGAGTTACCAGAACTGAGCTCTTCTATATTCAATATCATATCTTGTTTTAGTAGAGCAAAATGAACATTTAGTAATATTGCTGAGCAAGAGATGATTTTTAAAAAAACCATTCTCTATAGTTCTGTGAATTCCTATGGATATTAATTCTTTATTTCAAACATACAGAAAAATAACTTGTAATTGCCTCTTTCAGCATGTTTGTACATTTTGCAATTCCAAGCTTTAAGACATCTTTCTCTTAATGGATGTCCATATAAGCAGATTAAACTATTAACATTTTTTCCTAACATAAATGGTTTTTTAAAGTAACCTTATAAAATGAAACCTTAGATATCAGTCATTTTCATAACTGAATTCATAAGAACCTATTCACACTATGCTGTTGGTACAAGACTGTATGCATGAGAATCGTTAGGATTCATAGCTCCTTTCTGTAGATGCCGATTTTCTCTGTACTCTGCCAATGCTATTATGTGACTTTTGCAGAAGTACTATGCAGATTTGTATGCTACTAAGAAAAACAAAATTGTTCTTTATTACTGTTTATTCTTCCTTGACTTGAACAATTTTAAAAAACATAAGATGCTGTCTTATATCACCTTGAAAAAACTATTAATTCACCTGCTTCATTTACCTTTTTTTAAAAAAAAAAAGTGTTGGAGAGGTTTTTGTATTTTCTTTTAACCCTTTTTGGAAAACCCTAACATTCAGATCTGGTGGACTTCTTCAGGGACAAGTTTAAAATTTACTTTTAGAAAGTAGTCGCAAAATTGTAAGTTTTTTTGATGACTTTTCAGTACTGGGTGATGTACTCTGGTGATGTAGATCATAGCGTTGTACTGCTTACCCACACGCCTTTGGCAGTTCGCATTCACCAGTGACTCTGTGTGAGAAAATTGAGCAATCTCTTCCTGTCTGATATGCAGCTTTGGAGACCCACTGAAAAATCAGTTGTGAGTTGGTTCTGACTCCATGGCAATGACTTGACTCAGTACTGTTGATACTGTACCTGCATTGCGTTTGTCAAGTTACATTTTTAAATTTGACCACTTAGTGCTACTGAAATTCATAAAATTTTCACGTTACAAGGCAAATACTATTGTATTTTTAAATCTACCTATGCAGTTTGTACCTTGGAAAAGGAACTGGTGTTTTGTTTTAAAAAGAAAGAAATCTTAGCTGCAGTGAAGCATTTTATAGGGGTGGGGTTTTTTTCCCCTCCCTTGTTGGTTCTGAATTTTGGTGACAGGTGTATTTCTTAATGCAGATATGAAAAACAGTAGCTCCGTATCGAATACTTTGACAAATGGATGTGTCATCAATGGACATTTGGACTTCCTCTCCACGACACAGCTCAATGGGATGGAAAAGAGGAATGACCAGTGCTTAACAGGATCTAATGGAATTAGCAATGGACTAATTCCAGGACTGCCATTTATGAGTAGCCAGAGCTCTCACTGCGTTAATAGCATTGAGGAGCCAGAAAGGACAATGAATGTTAACTCTGATATGTGTGGTTCTCTGCACCTGAATGGGAGTCCAAGTAGCTGTGTAGCTAATAGACCTTCATGGGTGGATGATATTGGGGAGAATTTGCAGTATGGACATTACCATGGGTTTGGGGATACTGCTGAAAGCATCCCTGAACTTCTTAATAGTGTTGTAGAGCATTCCATTTCTGTTAAAGTAGAAGAAAGATACGACAATGCTGTCTTGGGTACAATGCACCTTTATCATGGCTCTTAAAACATTTCTGACTTGTCTTGTGTCTGAAATGCATTCATTCTTCCTGTTAACCAACTCAGAATATTACTGTAGCATTAATTTGAAGGAATACCACAACTTGTACTTCTTTTATGTATATAATCTGACTTACTGACAAAAGAAACTGTTTAATAGTTTTCCTCATTTGTCCTCGTTTGTGCGTAAGTAGGGCTTATTTGGTGCATTGGTGCGTATTTCAGTCCTTTTATAAGATGCACTTTGGAATTTAGTTTTTTGTCACCAAACTCAATATTTCTTTTTCAGACTGTCACTAGAAGTGGTTGTTTCTTTTCGTCAGATTAAATGACATCTAGTTAAGATAAATTAGAAGGCAGTAAATACTGGTGCCTAGTAATTTATCTACATTTGCACATGACAGAATAAAGCTATTTCACTATGCAAGACACAGCCTTACAACCAATTTCTTACAGTGTTTGTATGAAGAAAAGAGCTGGTGTCTTTCAGTGTCCTTTGACATCACCTTTTTAACTTCCACGTGCTGATGATTTTAACTGTAAACACATAGCGTGATTTGGGGTGTAAAATGGTCTCACTTTAATGATGTCAAGTAGATTACTAATGTGTGTCACTGAAAAAAGGTTCAGCGTGAGATTTCCGAGTTGTGTTTTTTATTCTGCATTTCCTACTTTGTCTCTGAATTTTTTACCACAGATAACAGTTTCCTTTACCTGTAGTATAAATCACTATTTACAGGAACTGTGAGGTGAAAATACTTAACTATTTTGACTTATATTTTCTTTTCTCATTGTATTTGGTTTTGGTGGGAGGGTTTCTGCTTAAAATACATATTGCTATGTATATCCAGTTAACTGAGAGAATTTTTAATCTCTTAAAAAACTGCATTACTTTTATGGTTTATAGGTGTTAGTTTTTGTTTAGACAACTTAGCATTTACACTGTGCAAATATTGTAATGAATTTTTACTTTTCTGATTTTTTTTGTAATAAAAATGGGTGAAAATGGAGAAAATGTAAAAAATATAAACCAAGGTTCTCAGTGTGTTACTGACCATTTGTTTTAAAACTTTCCTTTACAAATTGAATAATAAAAAACAAATGCTTACACTCAATTTATTCCTGTGATGTCGTTTCTTTTGGAAGATAGGTGAAGGTGTCCATGGGCAGAATGAGAAGGGAGATAAAATTTTTGTATTGCATTTTATTTTGTTTATAAACTTTACTTTGTTCTTTCTTACTCTCTTTTAGTATTTCTGTGTTATTTGAAGAATAATGCAACTTGTGATTTATTAGTACTGAGCTAATAAAACCTGTGGTCTATCTCATCAGGACTGCCTCTTTCCCAGGTTACACCAAGTTTTCTGTCTTTAGGATGGCACCTGCCACTTTTCCAACACTCTTTAGTGGGAAGTTTGTATTTCCCATTTCTTAGCGCAAATTTACACACACTGTCAAGATCATGGTTAGTGGATAGGAGTTTTGCAGCATTACAAATTTATTTTTTTTATGTATATAAAAGCTCTAATTCCATCTACAACAATGAATGAATGGCAATCCAAAGCCTCTGTAAATTTTCACTGAAATTAATAACAAATTTAAATTTAAAAAAAAAAAAGAATTAAGTTAGAGTAAGGATGGCAATGGAACCACCTTACCTCTGTAACTTGATTTGTGCCACTATTATAACCTCTACTCAGAATATTATTGGTTTTCAATTTTTGACTCATGCATTTTTAACTTGTTAGTTAAAGTTGTATCTTCTAGGCTGCAACACTTCCATGATACATCTTCAGGTATATGAACATGTACGGCTAAGCACAATTGATAACAATGCATCTAAATTCCAAAATCAATCTCCATAATAGTCTATGTGTTTCCTACTGCCAAGGGGGCCCTTTAGAGTAGTGAGAGAAGATCTTCACCCTGAAACCCACAGCTTCCCTTTTCAGGAGGAAGTAGCTAAGAGAATACGCCATCCCCTTTTCCTTATGAATCAGGGTGAAGTCTCTCTCAGGGAGGAGTGATAGGGAATGGCAAGGGACACACTGACAAAGATTAATCAGAACTGGCTTTGACAAGCACTGTGGCAATTGGACAATTAAAACAGACATTGGGGTGGGGGAAGAAGAATGAACTGGGGAGGAGGGTGGAGAAAACAGTGCAACAATGAATGAATGAAAACCCAAAATCTCTGTAAATGTTCATTAAAACTAATAAAATTTAATAATTAAAAAAACTCTAATTCCATCGTTGGTGATAAATACTGCTAGTTGCTTGCCTAGAAATGACAGGCTCACTTGGTTTATTTTGGAGGAGGGGGTGGGAAGGTAAACAGCCAAGTCTGAATTACTATGTCAGTCATTCTTTGAAATAAAAATGCTGTTTCATGAAAAAAATGAAAAGCAACCTAGAAAACCAGCTAGTTCAACTTGCAGCCTAGTCACATAGTGCTATTCTTGGAGCTAAGTGTTCTGTTAAGCTTGGGACAAATGCTTTATACGTACTTGCATTTTGTCACACAGACCACATAGGAGTTGAAATAAATTCTTTTTATGCCTTCATGAAATAGTCTTAAATGGGCTCTTAATTTCTCTTTTTAAACTGCTGAACAGTGTATATGACAAATCACATATTTTTTGCTGAAATATTCTTGCTAAGGCACTGGCAGTTTTACCTATCGTCTCTTTTAAAACACCAGTGCAAATATCATTAGTCAGAAAGCAAATTACATACTAGTATAGTTTTTGTGTAAGATAAACTTGTCAGTGATTTCATCTTGCTTGGATGCACAATCCACTTCCTTGGCCCCAAAACCGATCAGAAAAACATTGCATTAGAAGTCTGCTGTCAGACTTCTTCAAGGTACCAAAGTTCAGTGATGTCAGTTTGAAGATTAAGATGTACCTGATCCAATCCGTAATCTTTTCAGTTACTTTCTATGCATCTGAAACTTGAACAATGAAAAGGATAATAGAACAATGATGCCTTTGGGTTGTGATGTTGGAGAAGAGTGCTGCATATCCCATAGGCCAAAAGAAGAAACATGTCTTGGAGAGGTTGCAGAGAACTCCTTGGAGGCAAAAATGAAACTCACATACTTTGGGCATGCAGTTAGGAAAGGCTAGTAGTCCTTGAAAAAAGACATCATGGAAAGGTCAGCAAAAGAGGGAAAGACCTTCAAGAAGATGGATTGACACTAGCTGTAGCTATGGGCTGAGAATGGCACAGAATAGAGCAGGGATCTATTGTTCATTAGGTTGCTATGAGTTGCACTTTACTGGAGAGCATATAATGAATTTTGGTCTCATGCATCCCCTAAAATGGTCTCAGAAGCCTCCAGGTTGACAGAGTACAATTTAAGAGCTGTGTGTTTGAGCAATAAGATCTAGGCAGGGAGAACCAAATACTGATAAATCTAGTGAGGCTTCACTGAAGTACTCCTTCGATAGCTTGAGGGGTTTTTTATGAAAAGATGAAGAAGGATAGGCAGTCTTGTGGCCTAATGATAAAAGAGTTGGGCTGCCAACCCAAAGGCATGTGTTTCGAATTTGCCAGCTGTTCAAAGGGAGAGACAATCTCTGTGATTACTTTCTGGACCCCACCGGAGGATCAGCTGTGAGTCAGTTCTGATGACAAACAACAAAACAGCTTTGAGTATTTTAGACTTGAAGGGAAAAGAGGAAAATTGGAAATTTAACTCTGAAAAGCTAGCTGAAAAATTATAAAGGAGAGGTAACATCAAGAAACTTTAGTGTTTTTTTTTTTTTGTTTTTTGGGGTTTTTTTTGTTTGTTTTTAAATGGGGAAAATGTTTGAACACTGATGAAAGAGACTAGTGGTTCAGGAAAGAGAAGAAGAATGCTGGAGCTTCCCAAGAATGAGAAGGATGGGGTCTTGTGCACAAATGGCCTCTTCGCAGTAGGAGAAGGCAGAACCCTGGAGACAAAGAGGTGAAGCTTGGGGAAATTCTCTTCTTTAGTCTCCTTTCTCAGTGGGATTGCAAATTAATAGATCTAAGGAGGGATAGGAAGAGGTAGTCATGTAAGACAGGAAGACTAAATGGAAGAAATATGGGATGATTCTGGAAGCTCCTAGGGAGCTATTAACTTGATAATCAGATTTTGTTAATGGTAATACTATTCTTATGTGTCATCGAGTCGCTTGTGACTCATAGCAACAATGTGTACACAGCTCTGAACCCTACTCTCCCTTGAGCCAACCACATTGTTTGGCATACCATTACCCCCAGTCACTAAGTCAATCCATCTCAAACAGGGTCTTCTTCTCTTGCCCTATCTCTCCACCCTTCCACACATGATGCCCCTCTTAAAGAACTGGTCCTCCTTTGCAACATGCCCAAAGTATGTCAGACGAAGCTTTAATACCCTTGCCTCCAAGGAGCAGCCTCATGTCACCCTCTCCAGGATGAACCTGTTTGTTCTCCTAGCAGTCCATGGTATATTCAACACGTCTACAACACCACAACTCAAAGGTATTGATTCTTCTTCTGTCGTCCTTAGCTTTCTAAATGCATAGCTAGTAATTGCAAAGACCATGGCCTGAATCAGGCACACCTTAGTCTCTAGACTGACATCGTTACTCTTCAGTACTCTAGAGAGATCCCTGACCACAGATTTTTCCAATGCAATTAATCTTTTGATTTCCTGGCTGCTGATACCAAGAGTTTTGATTGTGGAGCCAAGCAAACTAAAGTGGTTAACAATCTTAATCTTTTCACTATCTGTATCATGATGCTGCCAATTAGCCCAGTGGTGACAGTCTTTTTTTCTTGATACTGAGCTTCAATCCATTTTGAAAGCTGCAGTCCTTGACCTTCTGCAGCAAGTTTCAGGTCCTCCTCAGTTTCAGCATGCAAGGCTGTTTCATCTGCATAATGCAGTCCCGATTCCTCCTCATGGAGCTCAGCCTCCCAGAAGATCTGTTCTGCATATGGACTGAAAAGGTATGGAGATAGCACACATCCCTGGCATACATGCTTCCTAATTTCGGACCATGGAGTGTTTACTTGCTCTGTTCTGATGACTGCCTCCTGGTCCAAGTATAGGTTTTGCATAAGCACAATCAAGTACTCTTGGATTCCCATTCTTTTCAGTTAGCCACAGTTTGCTGTGATCCACACAAACACCTTTGCATAATCATTCCTCTGGTACTCTACTTTCAGCAAAATCCATCTAACATTAGCTATAATATCCCTAAGTGCCATGACCACTTCTAAACCAAAGCCGCACATCTGACAGTTCTCTGTTGATACGCCGTACCAGTCATTTTTTTTATAATTTTCAGGAGAATCTTGCTTACATGTGTTATTAATGGTATTGCTTGATAATTTATGCACTGTGCTGAGAACCTTTGTTTTCTTGACGTTGAACTTCAATCCATATTGAAGGCTGCAGTCCTCGACCTTCAGCAAATGTCTCAGGTCTTCCTCAGTTTCGGCAAGCAAGGTTTTGTACTAGGCTTTATTTAATCAGGATTTTGTTTAGAATAAGCTCCTCCAGCAATGATTTACAGCCTTGGAAACCCAGTACAGGATTGCCAAGAGATGGAACCAAATGTAACACAGCACAGAGTAATTACCACAGTTACAATGGTGGAGTTTTTGTATGTGGTCAAGTGTGTTTTAACTCATGATAACCCTTTATGACAGTAGAATTGCCACCACCGCCGAGGGGTTTTCCTAGTCGGTAGTATCTGAGTCAGAAACAACAGTAATAGGCTTGAAGTTCTTTTTGGTTTGCAATCTTCACCAGAATGGATCAACAGATCTTTTTCTCTCAAGGAGAACCAGGTGGTTTTTAACTGCTGATATTTTAGTCAACAGCAGAGCACTTTAACCACATTATAGTCCTTGACTATAATGATATGATTTCTCACACACTGAGAACCAACTCATAACTGACCTTACAGCAGGTGCTCAGAGGTAATCTCATGGTAGATTGCCGCTCTTTCTCTCATAGAGCAGCTGGTAGGTATGAGCTGCCTGCCTTTGGGTTGGCAGTGCAGTACCCTGCCCACCAGACCTCTCTAAGAATGGTACTTTTGATATATGGGATTTAGACTGAGGAGGTAAGTAAAAACTAGGACTCTGCGAGAACGTGAAGATTGGCGAGGTCAGTGGGTGGTGGTTCTAATGGAGTTTCATTGTTCCAGTTAAAACACTAGAGGGAATGAGCTGGAGAAGTAGATGATGGTTAGAGGAGCATTGGCAGTTGACACTTTGATGTTATTGTCTTCAGAGTCTGTAAATTGTACAGAAGGAGATTTCACATCCTTGTCCCATGGAGCAACTTGTGGATTTGAACTACTTGCCACTTCCTTCACCACCACATCAGCCTCTCCTAATGCCAAAGGCAAGGAACTCATGCGTGGTTGCGGTGCACTAAGTACACTGGGTTTCTGGGACTAAAGCTGGGCCCATGGTTGCCAGACAAGAAACACCCTTCTGAAGGCAAGCTAATGTTAGTGAGTGGGCATATAAAGGGACTCGGGTCACTGCTGTCAGCCTGAAACCTGGAGTGCACGGTGTTTGTGCCAGCAGGGTCACATCACAGTAAAGTGGGCATCAGGCCATGGCTTTGGCTTCAACATTGCTGAGGCAACATGGACTAGATCAGGGTACTATGAGCTACTGCTTCCCCATCCCCACCTCATCCCTGATTCAATAAAAGCATGAAAATGAAAAACACATCCAGACCAGGAGGAGAAAGCCCTTTCTACCTGCAGTGTCCCTCCAGTGCTTTGCTGACAAATGCTAACATAATGTTCACAGTAACAGAGAAATGGGTATATTAGAGGCCAGTCTTTTATCAAAGAGCATGTCTGGAGGGGTGCATTTGAACTTGGAAAGCCATGAATTAATAAATGGCACAGCATCTGTTCTGGGCTATGCACAGGGAGGGGGTGGGGAAGATGTTTTCTTTCTCTTTAAAACAATTTTATTTTTTTTTAAAAATAGCCTTTCTTGAGATTATATACAGCAGTACACATAAGGCAATTATTTATTCATTCATTCTTTTTATGTGTGTATCGTCAAATTGGATCTGACTGGTACAGGAGGCAATTGTTCCTCCTTCTTCAGCAGAGCGTCTGGTGTATTTGAACCGTGCACCTCTGGGGTTGCAGTGCAGTTTCCTGCCACTAGACCACCAGAGCTCGCCAAAGCAATTATTTCTACAGGTACAGTTCAGTGACTGGTTACATCAAGTTATGCAACCATAACTAATTATGGCTATCATTAAAAAGAATGGGAATCCAATTCCACTTAATTGTGCTCATGCAAAAACTACACCCAGACCAGGAAACTGTTACCTGAAAAGAGTAAGGGAACATTGCATGGCTTAAAATTAAGAATGGTGTATGCCAGGGCTGCATCCTTTCTTCAAATCTAGTCAATATGTATGCTGAGCAAATAATTTGAGAAGCTGAACTTTATGCAGAAGATTGTGGCCTCTGGATCGGAAGAAGACTCATCAACAATCTCTGCATTATGTAGAGGACACGACGCTGCTTATCAGAGAAAAAAGACTTAACCTACTTACTACAGAAGATCAAAGACTACAGTCTTTAATATGGATTGCATCTCAGAATCAAGAAAACAAAAATCCTCACCACTGGGCCAGTCATGATAGAGAAAAGATTGAAGTTGTCAATCATGTCATCTTTCTTGAAAACACAATCAACACTTTTTGTACCAGCAGCCAAGAAATCAAAAGATGTGTTGCATTGGGAAAATTTGTTGTTGAGGACCTCTCCAAAGAGCAACTGTGTGTGTCAGTTTGAGGAGTAAGGTGCACCTGATTCAAGACACCGTCTTCTGAGTTACTTCCTGTGTATCTGAAAGTTGAACAATGAATAAGGATGACAGAAGAAGAATCTCTGCCTTCGAGTGGCAGTTTTGGAGGAGAGTACAGAATATTCCATGGACTTATAAAAGAGCAAACAGCTCTTGGAGAACATGCAACTAGGGTGTTCCTTAGAGCCAAGGATGGTGAAACTTCACCTCACATACTTTGGACATGTTATTAGGAGAGGATCAGTCCTTGGAATAAGTATGTTTGGTAAAGGTGGAAGATCAGCATAAGAGAAGAAGGCCCCCAACAAGATGGGCTGACACAGTGACTGTAACAATGGGCGCATCAGTGATGCCAAGCATGTCAGAGATGATGAGGATGGCACAAGGAGGTAGGGCAGAGTTAAGACCTGCTATTCATGAGATCCCTCTGAGCTGAAGTGGGCTTGATGGGACCTAACAACAAAAACAACAGCCCTGACATAAACTCACTGCCTCCTAAGTTTCCTTCTAGCACAATGGGATTGCTACAGAATTGACTGAACTAGCTGAGCCCTGTAACATCTGCCGGGCAGAGGTCAATGCTGTGGCTCTGAGGGTTAAAGAGGACTGCTACAAGCAGAGAGGCTGTCCTGACCAAAGAATTGTGTCCTGAGTTTTTCTGTACCTAAATTGTAACATGTCACTTTCCTCCTAAACCCCATAATTGGGAGATACTGTCTGTGGGGTTCTTTGTGGCCATGACAATGAGTGAGTGACCCAGTTAGGAAATAGTGAGTGTTGTGAGAAGGACAATTGGTGTTAGAATTGTAAGAAAATGTAGAGTCTGGGTGTGTCAAATGTCACAGGAATTGTTTGTGGTTTTTTTGTTGATGGGAAGTCTTCCCCCTTGTGAAGTTAATCGAGGTCACATGCAGCCTTCCTCATGCCTGCCACACAGTTTTTGCATCATTGTTAGTATTAAATACTGAACTCTCTGGTCCCAGACTCCAGAATTTTATTATGTAGAGATCTATACAGCAGCCTTCAATATGGATTGAGGCTCAATGTCAAGAAGACAAAGATTCTCACCACTGGACCAATTGGCAGCATCAGGATGGATGGCCAAGAGATTGAGATTGTTCACAGCTTCAGTTTGCTCGGCTCCACAGTCCACACTCTTGGCACCAGCATCCAGGAAATCAAAAAACATATTGTGATGGGAAAGTCTGCGGTTAGGGACCTCTCTAAAGTACTCAAGAGCAACGGTATGTCTCTAGAGACAAAGGTGCATCTGGTACAGGCCATGGTCTTTGCTATCACTTGTTATGGATCAGAGAGCTGGACAATGACCAAGGAGGATAGAAGGAGAATTGATGTTTTTGAGCTTTTGTGTTGGAGAAGAATGCTGAAGGTGCCATAGACTGCTAAGAGAACAAACAGATTGATCCTGGAGAGGGTTAAACCGGGCTGCTCCTTGGAGGCAAGGCTTCTGAGGCTTCGCCTGACATTTTTTGGTCATGTTGTAAGGAGAGACCAGTCCTTGGAGAGGGACATCATGCTTGGGAGGGTGGAGGGCAGGCACAGGAGGGGAAGGCCCTCTGGGAGATGGATCGATTCGGTGATTGGGGCAATCGGAATGAGTGTGTCAGAGGCAATGAGATTGGCACAGGACAGAACAGAGTTTAAAGCTGTTGTACATAGGGTTGCTATGAGTCACAAGCGACTCGACGGCACATAACAACAACATACAGCTCTTGTTATTTAAAGTCTGGAACCTGGGCCCTGCCATAAATAATAATAAAATGATGAAGGTTATCTTGGGAATGATCTTGAGTAATTAGTTTTTACCAAAAACTAATAAATTTACTGGGTAATAATTACAAATGAGTCATAATTACTTGCCATGTTCCAAGTCCAAGCTCTTTACATGAAACTTCTTGGCAATTAAAGTTGAAGACATGCATATCAAATGTCTTTATCTCAATTGTGAGAGCACTCTAGAGAAACTGGCACAGAGATGTTTTACCCATGACCTCTTCCTGTGTAGCAAGTTATCTTAAAACAACAAACATTTATTATCTCACAGTTTGTATGCATAAGGAATCCCAGTGTAATTTGGCTGGATTCTTCTGCCTCAATTTCTCATGAGGTTGCAGTGAAGGTGCTGGGTAAGGCTTTTCCCTCATCTGAAAGCTCAGCTAGAGAAGGCTGTGGCAGAATTCAGTTCCTTGAGGGCTGATGGACTGAGTGCTTCAATACTTTGCTGGCTGTTGCCCAAGAGTTCCCACAGTTCCTCGTCATGTGGGCCTTTACATAGGGCAGTAGGCAACTCACACCATGCAGCTGGCATCCCTCAGAGTAAGCAAATGTGAGAAAAAGAGGGGACTCCTGATATGGAAACCTCATTTAAGAAGCGACATCTTTACCCCGTTGCCTTGGATTTCCTAGACGCAAGTCATTACAGTAGAAAGGATTACATAAGTTTTTGAATATAAATGGAGCTAGAGCATTTGGACTTTCTCGGGGACTGCCTTATACACAAGTGTATATAAGTGTGTCCATTGTATCAGCAAAGAATTGGAAGCAACCAAATGTCCAACCAATAGGGGATGGTTTAATAATTAATGTATTTGTGCAATGTAATACTATACAACAAGACAAATTTTAATGAACTTGGTGTTTGCATCAGGACTTCTGGTGGCCCAGTCCATGGGAACTGTGCTCTAATCTAATGGCCTGGTCTCTCTGCTGCTTTGAATCTTCCAACTGCTCTGGGAATAAAAAGTCTTTTCTCATGTGATTTATAGCCTCAGAAACCTGCTAGAGTCAGTTCCAACTCCAGTCAATTTGGCCAAGAATGGGCATTGTTTAGGTGTGATGAATGATGTTGAATGAAATAAACTTAAGTTGTGGAATTGTATATACAACACAATTCCACACATGCAAATTGAATACATAGAGGATCCCTGGTGGCCTGCTAGGGCTAAGTGATCAGAATCCACCAGCCACCCCACAGGAAAAAGAGATGGACAGTCTCCTCCCACACGATTTTCAGCTTCTGAAAACCTATTAGAAGGTCAGCTATGGATTGGTTAGAACTGGATGACAATGAGTTGAGCTGACTGTTGTTATGTGTCATCAAGTTACCTAGCGACCCTATGTACACATCGCTAAACTGCTCTATCCTGTGCCAATCTCACTGTCTCTGACACACCTACTGCCATTACCCTAGTTACGGAATCAGTCCATCTCATAGGGGTCTTCCCCTCCTGCACTATTCCTCCATTTTCCCAAGCATGATGCCCCTCTCCAAGGACTGGTCCCTTCTTGCAGCATGTCCAAAGTATGTCAGATGAAGCTTCAGAATCCTTGCCTCCAAGGAGCAGCCTGGTTTCACTCTCTCTAGGACAAACCTGTTCATTCTTTTAGCAGTACATGGTATATTCAATACTCTACTCCAACACCACAGCTCAAAGGCATCAATTCTCCTTCAGTCATCCCTGGTCTTTGTCCAGCTCTCTGACACATAGAAAGTGGTTGCAAAGACCCAGGTCTGTATCAGACACACCTTAGTCTCCAGAGTGACATCATTGCTCTTTAGTACTTTGGAGAGGTCTCTAACAGCAGACTTTCTCATCATAATACATTTTTTAATTTCCTGGCTGTTTATGCAAAGAGTGTTGATTTTGAAGCCAAGCAATTAACAATCTCAATCTCTTCACCATCTATCATGCTGCCAATTGGCCCAGTGGTGAGAATCTTTGTTTTGTTGATATGGAGCTTCAATCCATATTGAAGGCTGCTGTCCTTGACCTTCTGCAGCAAGCGCTTCAGGTCCTTCTCAGTTTCAGCATGCAGTGTTGTGTTGTCTGCATAACACAAATTGTTGATGAATCTTCCTCCAATCCTGATGCCACACTTTTCCTCCAACAGCCCAGCCTCCCGAATAATCTGTTCTGCATATAGATTGAAAAGATATGGAGATAGGACACATCCCTGGTGTACACCCTTCCCAATTTTGAACCATACAGTGTTTCCTTGCTCTGTTCTGATGACTGCCTCCTGGTCCAAGTATAGGTTTCGCATTAGCACGGTCAAGTGTTCTGGGCTTCCCATTCTCAGAGTTAGCCACATCCACACAAAATGTATGTCAGAAGAGACTCTGAATATTGCACTATAGTGCTGAGAAGCCAAAGCAAAGGGAAGAAATCAAGATATTAAGCTGAACTGAAGATTTCAGAAGGCAGCGCGGGAAGACAAAGTAAAGTATTACAATGAAATGTTCAAGTAGCTGGAGTCAGAAAATCAAAAGGGTTGAAATCACTCAGCAGTTCTTAGGCTGAAGGAACTGAAGAACAAATTCAAATCTTGAGTTGCAATACTTAAGGATGCTTTGGGCAGAATATTAAGTGATCCAGGAAGTATAAAAGAAGATGAGAAGAGTATACAGAGTCATTGTACCAAAAGGAATTGGCAGGCACAGAAGAATTTCATGAAACAACATATGAGCAAGAGCCTGTGGTGATGAAGAAAGAGATTCAAATCTGCCTTGAAAGAATTGGCAAAAAATAAAGCCCCAGGTATACCAATTGATGTATTTCAACTAACAAATGCTGCCCTAAGAAGTGCTCACCAAGTTGTGCCAAGAAATCTGGAACACAGCCAGCTGGCCAACTGACTGGAAGAGATCTATATTTGTTCCCATCCCAAAGAAAGGTGACCCAACAGAGTGTAGAAATTATCGGTATCATTAATATAACAAACAAGCAAGATTCTGCTGAAGATTATCCAAAACCGACTGGAACAGCACATTAACAGAGAACTGCCAGAAGTCCAGGCTGGGTTTAAAAGGGGTCGTGGTACTAGGGATGTTGTAGCTGATGTTAGATGGATCTTTGCTGAAAGCAGGGAATACCAGAGAAATGTCTGTGTTTCATTGACTATGCAAAGGCATTTGACTGTGTGGATCATAACAAACTGTGGCTGACTCTTTTGAGCTGATTAGAACTAACAAAAAGTAGTCATTTCAAATCCACCAGCTGCTTCACAGCTGAAGAAGAGGAAGTCTCCTATGAGAATTTATTATACCTCAGAAACTAGACCGAAGTTTACCGCCAGCCAAGGTGGAGTCAACAGCGGTAGATACATGTGTACATGATACGTCGTTTTGTGATACAAAGAAAGATGTGATAAAAGTATCAAAACACGTGGATGGGAATGATACCACCACCTTCAATAGAACGATCACCTCCAGAGGGAGGATAAGGGAGTAATTGGAAGGACCAAGAGATGTCAGGTATTTCACTCTGTTACCTTTTTAAAAAAAGAACTGAAGCTAATATATAAAAAAAATCGTTTTATACAATAAGAAAGATTAAATTACCACAGCTCTGCTTGGCTTCTCTTAGGCTTTTCCCAGCTCTGCGTTTCCCTCCTAGCTTGATACAACTGCTCTTCCCCAAGTACCTCCAAAATTTTAAGATTCCTGTTCTGTTGGAAAGCAGTTGAAGTTTTTCTGCTTCACCATTTATGACTGCCATGGTATGATCACCAGGGAATTGAATTAAAATGTTTTTAGAAACAGCTACAGAAATTGCAACTCAGATGCTTCAGTATGTCAGTCCCATCCCTTACTGCTGAAAGGTATCTTTTCATTACCATCATCTGCTGCACGGCTTTTCTAACAGTTCATATAATTCAAGATAATTTAAGCCAATTTTGCAAGCAAATAACACGAACCACTACATCAAATACCACATTAGATTTGTGATACATCATAATGACACTATTTCCTTCATTTGGTGATTCTGAAATCCTTTCCAGAAGAGAAAGGGGGTGAAATGACAAAGGCAACCAACAGAACATGGTAACTTTCCTTCCAGGCAGCACAGAATCCTCTGCTTTGGAATAGGGGAAAAACACCTTTAAACTGGTGTCTATCGAAGTCCACGCAGTAGGTTACATGTAAAAAAAACCCCACGAATATAAGTGTTAGTAATGAACACTGTGTTGCATTCACTACCTCCTGTGAGTGGCCCTGGTAATACTAGTAGCCAAAATCTTACATCAAAAGAAACTGTTTTTTCCATATGTGGAGGGAGAAAATCTGCTTAATGATCAGTGCATAATATCTAGCTCTGGGATCAGTTAATAGAGCAGAAACTTCTGAGTCACATTCAATTAGCACCTTAAATTTTAGATCATAAACCAAATAAAATTAGCCACTCAAGTCACAATGAATTCTCAGAGTGGCAAGATAAAGAAGACGAAGGCCCGCCAAAACAGTCATTATATGAAGAAAAGCTAACCAGAACCTTCTCAGTACTAGCTAACTGTATGTTAATCGAGTTAATGATGCCTTATTTAGTGAGCTGTTCTTTATATTCATGATATTGTAATTGGTATGTCTTCTGTGGGCTTCTGACTGGCATGAATAAATCCGTCCTCGCATGCATTTGATACTGACCTTTCAGAAACATTCAATCCCCTCAGAGCCCCGTGGCCACTGTTGAATCAGAGCCTGCTGGGCTGGCCTTCTATATCTCATTTCCAGATGGAATTTCCGTTTTTATCCCGGAGCTTTGAACCAAGGCACAGATTTGGTTCAGTGACATCTGCCAAGTATAGTGTTTGTGTTAGAACACACACTGCCACATTTGATGAGGGCTCATGGTGGTTTCTCTGATGGGGACCCAGGCTTTTGTGATCTATGTGAACAGGATCTCATAAATCTATGGTCATAATTGTGTCCGGGCTTCCTGGAAAGCCTTTGTGTTTTCTCTTTGATGGCCCTTGGAGACAAGGAGGTGCACAGCCATTGTCCCCACAAAGCTTCAGACAAGAACAAGAAAATAAGAATGAAGGGGAAAGGGAGCCATCTGAGCAGAACCAAAAGTGTCTTTGTTGTTTGTGTACCTTTGGGCGAACCGACCCATAGCTGACCCTCCAGCGAGCTTTCAGAGGCTGTTCATCACATAGGATGAGACTCCCAATCCTTCCGCAGAACAGCTAGTAGATTCAAACTGCCTGCATTCAGGATTGCAGCACAGCTTCAAGAAAACAAAACTTAGATGCTTTAAAAGTGTAAGATAAGACACGAGTTTTTAATATTAGTGCTGATAGCCCCATATATACACTATGTGTTTGATTTAGATGTTGGATGACAAGAGGCTGAGGAATTTTTTGTGGGGACAACGAGAGTGAAAAGAGCTACTGATGACGACACTTGTTGCAGTTGAGTTTGGGTCTGCTCATAGCTGCCTCTCCGCCAGGTTGTGGAGGTATAAATCACAATGGAGGAGATTGCCCATCTTTCTCCTGCTGAGTCACTAGCAGATTCGAACCACTGGAGACGCCCAGCCTGTGTGTTAGCAGCGTAGCTTTCTACAGACTGCCAACCAGACAAATTTAACTTTTCCTGGTGCGGGGAATAGGTTTTCATCTGCGATTTAATCTGAGGACCCTCCCTATGCTTGTTAATGGACTTTCCTGTTTTCGCTCAGGCTTTTTGGTTTACATGGCAGGTGGAGGAATAGAGTCCGGGGATTATGACAAAAATTGCTATTTCATTTGGGTATCTTCCAGGTTCCAGTCCATCCCACCTGACACCAGTGATCCTGGAATGTCTCCTGGTCTATTCTTAACACACATAACCATAACTAGTTCATCTAGAGTTGTTCTTGAAAGGTGTTACAGTTAGTTACACGCCTGTGAAGTGATCCTACACTAGCAAGAAATTAATTAAGGCTTTCTTGCATCCTCTACTCTTTAATAGACATATATGTGTGATTTTTCTTATATAATCAGGAGTTTTCTTGGCATTCTGATTTTCTCATCTTAAATCAGAAGTAGGTTTAGGCTGCCTGGTTTTGCTACTAATCAGTGAAATTCTGACTAGAAAAATACACTGACATAGCAGAAGACGGGCCAATGCCTAGTAGATTCAGGCACAAGTCATGGATTGAACAGCTCAGTTGAAGCAGGGTACAAACTGCTATGTTTCTGTACACACTCAGTCTGAGATGAGAAGACAGATGAGAAATCTTCCAGCTAATGACAGTGTGCTAATAAGCTCCTCACTCCAGTGGCCATTGGGTGGTGTCTTCTCTTAAATAATAAACAATTGTATTTGTTCTCAGATGCCTGTGACTCCTAGCAACCACATGAACAAAATGTGAACCTTGCTTGACCTTCCCTGCGCCCTCCAAACCACATTGTCTGCCATGCTCAAGCCTATTGGTGAAGTCACTGTGTTTAGTCATCTTGTGTTATTTACATAAAGTTTTCTGAAATTTATTTCATTTTTTAAGACTTTCTTTTTTTTATTATAGAGAATATATGTAGGAGAAACCATACCAATTCAAGTTTCTTCAAGTACTTTTTCATTCTATTCTTGAGATTGCGGAACCATTCTCTCCTTTTCTGCATTGTTCCTCCCATTAGCGTAAGCCTTAAAACTTAATTTGATGTGCAGAAAAACCTATGTATTGCTTTTAGAAAAGAGTTTGGATTTGATCTCCTCCTCTTTTTTTATGTATTTCATATGAGACTGGTGGGTTTGCTTTACTACACTGACCACATTTCGTGAAGGTTGGACAGTTGGAAGTTGTAAAAACTGAAATAGAACATATAAAGATCAACATTCTAGGCATTGGCAAGCTGAGATGAACTGGCATTGACCACTCTGAATCAGACAATCATATGATTTTTAATATGCTAGGAATGAAAAATTTAGGAAGAATGGTGTTTAAGATCTATTCTGAAGTACGATGCTATCAGTGACAGAATGCTATATGCATGCAAACAAGGAAGACCTGTTGATACAACTATTATTTAAATATATGTACCAAAAAAACCCAAAGCCAAAGGTGAAGAAATGGAGGATGTATACCAGCTTCTGCAGTATGAAACTGATAGGACATGCAAGATTTATTATTAATAGTTGGAAATTGGAATGCAAAATTCAGAAATAAGGAAGCAGCACTAGCAGCTGGAAATTACATGCTTGGTGACAAAATGGGGCTGGAGATAAGATGATTGCATTTTGTACAATCAATGACTTGCAAAGACATTTTTTAAAAAAACACGAGGCAACTGTATAACTGGACCTCACCTGATGAACTACACAAGAGTCAGACGAACTATGTTTGGGGGTAGAGGTGGGAAAATCGTTGGAGAAGCTCAATGTCAGCAGTGAAAACTGGTGCAGTGCTGATTGTGGAATATACCATCCATTGTTCATGTGCTTGTTAAAATTAAAGCTGAAGAAAAGGAAAAATTTACAAGAAATAAAAAGAGCGCTTGAGTCTGTCCCACCTGAATTAAAACACTATCTTGAGAAGAGGTTTGAGACATTGAGCAATAAGGACTGAAGAGCAAATGAGTTGTGGAACAAAGAAAGAGATCATTACAAAGATGGGGTGAAAGAAAAGATCAAAATGGATGTCACGAAAGACTCTGAGAGTTACACAGGAGCACTCAGTGGACAAAACTAAGGGAGAGAATACCAAAGTGAGTGAGATAAACAAGATTTCAAAGGGAAGCTTGAACGGACAAAGCAAAGCGTTGTAACAGTGTGTACAAAGAGCTGGAATTAGAAAACAGAAAGGGAAGAACCCACTCAGCATTCCTCAACTGAAAAAACACATTCAAGCCTCAAGTTGCAATACAGAGAGACACCGTGGGCAAACCCCTGAATGATCAAAAGAAAATGGAAAGAATATACAGAGTCACTGTACCAAAAAGAATTGGTTAACAGAACTGTTTCAGGAAGTAGTATATGACCTGGAAACAATGGTGATGAGGGGAAACGTTCAAATTGCATTGAATGATTATGAGGGAAGAAGTACAAACTTCAAATAATGCCCCAAGAATTCATGGTATACTATTGGCAAATTTTAACAAATAGATGCTGCCGTAGGTGTGCTATGCTATGCTAAGAAATTTGGAAGACAGCTACCTGGCCAACAGACTGGAGGAAATCTGTATTTGTTCCCATTCCCCAAAAAGATGATCTAACAGAATGTGGAAATTATCAGACAGTATTGTTCATAGCACATGCAAGTGAAATCTAGCTGAAGATTATTCAAAAACAGATAACATAGTACATCAACAGAAAACTGCCAGAGATTCAAGCTCAGTTTAGAAGAGATCATGGCATCAGGGATACCACAGCTGATGTCAGATGGATCTTGGTTGAAAGCAGAAAGTACCAGAAAGATGTTTTCTTGTGTTTTTTTGACAATGCAAAGGCATGATACTATATAGATCAGAACAAATTGTCAATAATATTGAGAAGAATGGAAATCATGTGAAACCTGTACCTTGACTAGGAAACTGTTGTACAAACAGGCAAAAGAATACTGCATAGTTTAATAAAAAGAAAAATGTGCATCATATCTATATCCTTTCTCCATACTGTTTAATTTCTATGCCAAAAAACTCATTTGAGAAGCTAGATATTATAAAGAAGAATGTGGCCTGATGATCAGAGGATGGCTCATTAACAACTTACATTATGAATGTAATACTCCCTTGCTACCTAGAAGTGAGGAGGACTTGAAGCACTTTGTGCAAAAGCTCTAGGATTACAACCTTCAGTATCTATTACATCTCAACATCAAGAAAAGAAAAATCTGCACCACCAGGTAGATATGAAACATCATGTTAGGTGGAGAAAAATTGAAATTGTCAATGATTTCATCTTACTTGGATCTACAATCAACAACCTTGGTGTACCAGCAGTCAAGAAATCAAGACATGTTGCTTTGGGAAATTCTGCAGTCAGAGAGCTCTCCAAAGTGTTGAAGAGCAAGGATATTAATTTAAAGACTAAGATGTGACTTACCCAAACCATGGTATTTTCAATTATTTGCTGTGCATCTGAGAGCTGGACAGTGAATGAGGATAACAATAGAGGAATACCTTTGCATTGTGGTTCTGGAAAAGAGCACTGAATATCTCATGATTGTCTAGAGAATGAACAAATATGTCTTGGAGAAAGTGCAGCCAAAGTGCTTCTTAGAGAGACAGATAGGCAAAAGTTCATCTCATATATTTTGGGTATGTTGTTAGAAGGAGCCAGTTCTTGGAGAAAGACAGCTTGCTTGGAAAACTGGAGGGTCCGTGAAGGAGGAGAAGACCCTCAGTGAGATGGATTTACACAGTGACTTTAACACTGGACTTTTGGGTAGCAGAGATAATGAGGATGGCAGAGGGGAGAGCAGGTTTCAGATTTGATGTTCACAGGATATCTGTGAGTGGTACTCAACACCAAACAACAATGACAAGACATAAATCAGGTAGATTTGTAATAGCCAACTCTGGTGGCCGAGTCCATAGGGAGTTGCTCTGTCAAGTCAAAGACTTCACTCCTGTGTCGGTCCTAACTGACCAGCACTTCTTCAGGAGAAAGACAATCTCCTCCCTTGTCAATTACAGCCTTGCAAGTGGCTGGAGGGTCAGCTATGTGCTGGTTCTGAGTCCATTTTTTTCTAACTTTCTAAAATAGTATCTCAGAAGTTTTCTAACATTCTAACTCTTAATGAAGCTTTATTAACAACAACAAAAAAATTCTGGTTGAGTGGCTTTGACTTCCATATTGCTCTTCTTCCACTCAACAACCATCCCCCATAAACACATTTTTGCATTAAAATACCATGATTTGGGTAGGTCCTAGAGAAGGCAGAGTAAGCTGGAATCCTTCTTGAGAAACTCCAGTGCCCATGAGTTATTTTCATCAAGAACCTCTAGACCACTCAGTCCCAGAGGGACAAACACTGTATAAGATCATTACTGTAGAATGAGGATAAGGATCAAAGGTGCAGAGGGAAGGGTGGAAATAGAGGGGTGCGGATGGGGGGAGGGTGTTAATCATAGGGTTGCACAATTCGATGGGTGGGTGAGGTGAAGGAAATGGGAAGGCTCTTTTGTGGAAAAACAATGTATTCAAACTTTATAAATAAATCAGAGTAATAGAAAAAAAATGTTTTTAAAAGAACCTCTAGACCCCCGAAAAGAATGAACCTTAGGATTTTGAGATTAAGAATTCTGCAAGTGGGTACTTGCAGCCATTGTGTATAATTGAGCTAATGTTCCTGTTGTTGTTAGATACTGTTGAGTTGGAACTGATTCATAGCTGACCCTCTGGTGGGTTTTCAGAGGCAGTACGCCACACGCGTGGATTTCAACTGCACATCTTTAGGTTGACAAAGCACCTCCTTACCACTAAGCCACCTGAACTCCCCTACTTTTTGTTAGTACATTTACATATATTTCCTTACTCTGTTGGCTTTTGAAGACATAGCAGCAATGAACTCCCAGGAGCAAAGAGCTCACCCAGCTCCCACATTGATTTTTAATGCCCTTTGCCAAATTTAAAAGAAGCAGCCTCTTCTAATTTGAGGAGGAGGAAATATGCACGGTAAGCCTGGAGGATCTTTTAGAGCTAGAGAGAAAAAGAGTGCTAGAACGACACAAAACAAAAACAGCAACAATCTCACACATAGGAGGAATATTTCAAAGGAACACAGGAATCAACTAAAGAACTCCCAATGGCTAAAGTGGAATCATTTTGAGCAATTAAATAAAATTTTGTTGCATTAAAACTTAACGTAGAAAATAAACACTCATAGATGAATACTCAAATAAATGGATGAGTAAGTAAATAAATGGATGTGAAGATACATTTCCCAGGCACAAGAATTCCTGATAATTTATGTAGCATAAATCTTCAAGGAGGCAAAGCATAACTCCCCACTCCCTAAGTGTAGGTTGCATACTGTGTTGTTGTTATGTACCATCCAGTCACTTGTGACTCATATCGACTATATATACAATAGCCCTGAAACCTGCTCTATCCTGTGTCACCTTATTATCTCTGAAACACCTCTCCCCATTACCCCAGTCACATAATCAATCCATGTCCCTCCACCGTTCCAAGCATGATGTCCTTTTCATCAGAGTTTCCTTTACAATGATAGTTCCTCCTAAAAATATGCTCAAAGTATGTTGATTTACTTTTCAGTCGTCTGGGTATGATTTTCAGCAGAATCTTGCTTGTATGTGAAGTTAATGATATTGTTCAATTATTTCTACACTCTGTTGGGTCACCTTTCTTTGGAGTGGGAACAAATGTAGATCTCTTCCAGTCAGTTGGCCAGGTGGTTGTCCTCAAGGTTTCTTGGCACCACTTGCTGAGCACATCCAGGGAAGTGTCTGTTGAAATATGTCAATTGGGATACCATCAATTCCTGTTTTTGCCAATTCTTTCAGAGCAGCTTGAATTTGAATCCTTCATCACCACAGGCTCTTGCTCATACATTGTTTCATGAAATTCTGCTGTGTCAACCAATTCCTTTTGTTGCAGTGACTCTGTATACTCCTTCCTTCTTCTAATACTTCCTTGATTGTTTAATACTCTGACCAAAGGTTGTATGTAGGATTTTTTTTCAGAGCATAACATTAAAAAAAGGAAAAGTTAAAGTCATTTTGTTGTTGTTGTTGTTATGTGCCATCGAGTCGTTTCCGACTCATAGCGACCCTATGCACAACAGCTCTAAACCCTGCTCTATCCT
>NW_006399780.1:622755-630485 GCF_000299155.1 Elephantulus edwardii | reverse complement strand
AACCTGTTCCTGAGATGATTCTGAAATTCAGGTGGTATGAAATCAAAGTCATATTTTGGCTCCTGTGGATTTGGTTTAAGTTTCCTCAGCTTCAGCTTGAATTTGCATATGAGTAATTGGTGGTCTCATTTTAGAGTTCAAAAAGTAGCCCTGCTAGTGCAGCAGTTAGGTGTTGGACTACTAACCAAAAGATCAATAGTTTGAACCCATCTGGAACTAACCTGGAGAAAATGTGGCAGTCTACTCTTGTAAAAATATACAGCTGTGGAAACCTAATAGGACATTTCTACTCTGCCCGGCAAGATTTCTATGAATAAAAGTGCAACTTGATGGCAATGAGTTACATTTTCAGGGTCTTCAAGTGAAGGGTCTGGTAGAAGCTACCTCAGTAGGGAGACCCAGGTCAACATCAATAGTGACAAGCTATTGTTTGATATGGAGGAGCTCTCATAGCACAGTGATTAAGCATTCTTTCGCTAACTGAAAAGCTGTTGGTTCCAATCCAACAGCTGCTCCACAGCAGAAAGATCTGTGCCTGTAAATATTTTATGTCTTAGGAACTGTACAGGAAAGTTCTACTCAGATACGACAAGGATGGCCTTTATCTCTGAGGTCTTTCTCTTCCAACTCTAACTTCATCCAATCACAAAGGAAACATTAGGCAAATATCAGTAAGGAAGCGTCTGAACAATGTTTCTCAAAAAGAACAGTGTAATAAGAAAAAGAAAAAGGAAGTCTGAGAAACTGACACCACCAAGAAGAGCCTAAAGGAACTTAACAGCTAAATTATTGTTGTTGTTGTTGTTAGGTATTGTCAAGTCAAATAAAAGTCATAGTGCTTTTATGAACAACGGATCTGAACCCTGCCCTACTCTGTGCCGTCCTCATCATCTCAGATGTACTTGAGCCCATTGCCGCAGTCACTATCAATCCATCATGTTGAGAGTCTTCCTCTCTTTCACTGACCCTCCACCTTTCCAAGCATGATGTCCTTTCACCAGAGCTCCCTTTGCAATGATATTTCCTCCTAACAATATGCTCAAAGTATGTGAGATGAGTCCTCGCCATCTTGCCTCAAAGGAGCACTCTGGTTGCACTTTCTCCAAGACATATCTGTCTGTTCTTTTGACAGTCCGTGGAATTTGCAGTACTCTTCTCTAACACCACAGCTCAAAAGCACCAGTTCTTCTTCTGTCATCATTATTCTTCATTGTTCAGTTCTGAGTTGCATAGCAAATGACTGGAAAGACCATGACTTGAATCAGGCACACAACTGGTATCATAATCTGCTAGTCTTCAATGTGACATTATTGCTCCAGTATTTTGGAGAGATCCTTGACAGGAGACTTTCTCAACACTTTACATCTCCTGACTGCTGATACCAAAGGTGCTTATTGTGGATTCAAGTAAGATTTTAAGTAGTTGACAATTTCAGTCATTTTTTCCACTTATCATGATGTTGCCTATTGGCCCCAGTGGTGAGGATTTTTGTTTTCTTACTGTTGAGATGTAATCCATATTGAAGGATAGTCTTTGATCTTCTGCAGGAAGTGCCTCAAGTCACCCTTGTTTGCAGCAAGTAAGGTGTGTCATCTGCATAAAACATGTTGTTGATGAGTCTTCCTCGAAGCTTGATGCCTGTGGGCTTGAGCATGACAGATGATGAGTATGGTGTAGGATCAGGCAAGGTTCACATCTGTTGCTCACAGGGTGGTTATGAATCTTAGTCAAATCCACAGTACCTAATAGCAACAATAACAGTCCTGAATAGAATGTTGGAGTATAAAAGAGATACTATGTAAGAAAGAGAACATTTCAATAAAATATAGACTTCAGTTAATTAATGTTGGTAATAGTTCATTAATTGTAACAAGTGCACTAAACTAATGTGAGAGATTAATAATGGACAAGCTCTGTACTCCTATTTAAAATAGAAGTAGGTGAGGAAACCCACTATTATTATTCACAATGTACACAATTTAATAATTTAGCAGCTTACCTTACTGTTCAGCCAGGGTGTCCTATTTCCTGAATAGGGGATATGATTGGATAACAAGACACCTTCAAACCTACCACTTTACTTTCAAACTGAAAAGGAAGTTGAGTGGGTGTTAAACAATTAGTGGAAAGAAAGGAGACTCTACTGAGGAGGCAATAATTGCCTTTAATCTATCTATCTGTGTCTGGGGAGCTCTTGTGGCTTAATGGTAACAAGTTACACTGTCACCCTAAAGGCACACAGTTCAAGTCCACCAGCTGCTCTGCTGGAAAATTATGTGCAATTTACAACCTCTGAAAACCCTATGGAGGGTCAGCTATAAGTCCATAGCCATAACAACAACAATATGAGTCTATCAACAACAATAATATGTGTCTATTAACTATTTTTTATTCTTTTATTATTATTCATTTTAATGAAAATTTAGAGAGACTTTGGATTTCCATTCATTCATTGTTGCACTTTTCTCCCTGCTCACCCCTCCCCCCCCAGTTCCGCTCTTTTCTTTGAAAAGTAAAAGAAAGATTCTTTCATTGTTTTACAAACTCTCCCCCAAGGCCCACTCCACTATACAGCCTTTTGTTCTGGATTCCTGTCATGACAATAATAACTAATCACATATCCCTTTTAAACAGTTTTCTCTCATCTGTTTCAGTGCAGTATACATTATTTATCAAATCTTTTTTTCTCAGTCTCTACCCAACCCCAATGTCAGTCCTATTTTACAACAGTGGCACCATGCAGTATTTGTCCTTTTGTGACTGAGATACTTCACTCAGCATAATGCCCTCCAGGGTCACCCATTTTGAATAATATTGCAGGAGTTCCTTGTTTTTCCAATGCAGCGTAGTATTCCATTGTGTGAATATACCACTGCTTCTCTATCCATTCGTTTGTTGATGGGCACTTAGGTTATTTCCAACTCTTTGCTATTGTGAACAAAGCTGCAATAAACATGGGTGAGCATGTATCTGCTTGGGTGGCAGTTATGGTCTCTTTGGGGTATATTCCCAGTAGTGAAATTGCTGGGTCAAATGGTATCTCTATTTGCAACTTTTTGAGAAAGTGCCATACCGTCTTCCACCATTTTACACTCCCACCAACAGTGAAAAAGGGCTCCAGTCTCTCCACAATCTCACCAGCATTTGTTGCTTGCTGTTCTGTTAAATTTTGCTATTCTGTCTGGGGTGAGATGATATCTCATAGTTGTTTTGATTTGCATCTCTCTTAGAGCTAGGGATTTTGAACATTTCTTCATGTGCTTGTTGGCCATCTGAACGTCTTCTTTGTTGAAGTGTCTGTTCATATCCTGTGCCCATTTTTCAATTTTTTATTGTTTACCTTTATATTGTTGTGGTGGTGTCTATTAACTCAATGCTGAGTTTCACTCCCTCCCTTCTTATCCCTAATCTTCCAAAAAGAATCCTAGCTATGTGTATGTTTAAAATATATTATAATTCACTATAGCACTGAGTCACTTTAAAAATAGTACTATAATTTAAAAATACTCTTAACATACTGTATAAAAATTAAATTGAAGATTCAAAGTAATTATTTAGTAGAAAATTTTCAATCTACGTGTGTGTGTGTGTGTATGTGTGTATCAAGTGGTAAGAATCTACACTGCAATCCCAAAGGCACACAGTTCAAATCCACCGGCTGCTCTGTGGTAGAAAGATGGATTTTCTCCTCCTGTGCTGTTAACTTGCCTCTGAAAACCTGCCAGAAGGTCAGCTATGGGTCGGTTCCGACTCTATGGTACAACACAGCAACAGCTATAAAGTACACTGGAAATAAATTTCATTTTATATAGACAATAGTTCCTTATTAATACCTAATTGCCACAGATAATTGATAAGAATTTATTCTTAAAATACTTGAAAGATAGGGCGCCTCTCATAACAACTCGTGGTGATCAAGTTGGAACCAGTTCATAGCTGATTTCTAGGGGCTTTTCAGAAGGTACACCTTCTGAAATTACACAGGAGGAGAATGCCAGTCTTTCTCCAGAGGAACTCCTGGTGGATTCATATCACCTTCTGTACCGTTTTTGGACTATGCTACCAAAGTTCATCATAACTATTTCACCAATACTTACAGGCAAAACACAATGAAACACTTAGTACATTAGTAGTCATCTCAGCTCAAAGCTGAACAATTGATATATTAAGTAAAAGAAATACTTCATTATAAGTATTGTTATAAGTTGTTGTTGTTGTTATGTGCTGTTGAGTCGCCTACAACTCATAGCGACTCTATATATACAACAGCCCTAAACTCTGCTCTGTCCTCTGCAAATCTTGTCTCTGATACACCTATGCCCATTACCCCAGTCACTGAATCAATCTATCTCTTCAAAGGCCTTCCTTTCTTGTGCCATTTCTCCACCCTCCAAAGCATGACGTCCCTCTTCAAGGACTGGTCCCTTCTTGCAACATGTCTAAAGTATGTCAGATGAAACTTCGGGATCCTTGCCTCCAAGGAGCAGCCAGGCTTCACCCTTCCCAGGATGAACTTGTTAGTTCTCCTAGCAGTCATGGTGTATTCAATACTCTACTCCAGCATCACAACTCAAAGGCATCAATTCTCTATCTGTTATCCCTAGTCACTGCCCGGCTGTCCAGTACATAGCAAGTAATTGCTAAGACCATGGCCTGTGTCAGGCGCACCTTAGTCTCCAAATCGACATCATTGCTCTTCAGAACGTTGGAGAGGTCTCTGACAACAAACTTTCCCCAATGAAATTCTTTTTTTTTAATTTCCCAGCTGCTGGTACCAAGAGTGTTGATTGTAGAGCCAAGCAAATGGAAACTTAACCATCTCAATCTCTTTACCTTCTAGCATTATGCTGCCAATCATCCCAGTGGTGAGAATCTTTGTTTTCTTGATGTTGAGTTTCAATCCATATTGAAGGCTGTTGTCCCTGACCTTCCACAGCAAGTGTTTCAGGTTCTCCTCAGTTTCAGGAAGCAGGGTTGTGTGATATGCATAGCACAGGTTGTTGATGAGTCTACTTACAATCCTGATGCCACATTTCTCCTCATACAGCCCAGCTTCCTGGATAATCTGTTCCGCATATAGATTGAAAAGATATGGAGATAGGATACATCTTTGGCGTACACCCTTACCAATTTTGAACCATGCAATGTTTCCTTACTCTGTTCTGATGATTGCCTCCTGGTCCAAGTACAGGTTTCGCATAGCAAGATCAAGTGTTCTGGGATTCCCATTCTTCTCAGTCAGCAACAATGTGTTGTGATCTACACAGTCAAACACCTTTGCATAGTCAATGAAACACAAATAGACATTCCTCCTGGACTCTCTGCTTTCAACAAAGATCCATCTGAGCTATAATATCCCTAGTACCATGGCCTCTTCTAAACCCAGCCTGCACCTCAGGCAGTTCTCTGTTGATGTGCTGTTCCAGTCTGTTTTAGATAATTTTCAGCAGAATCTTTCTTGCATGTGATATCAATGATACTGTTTGATAATTTCCACACTCTGTTGGGTAAGGAAAACATCATTGCTATAAAGCATAATTATACCTAATTAAAAGAATATCCCTTAATAGATGTTAATTGAAGTGACCTCTTTAGTTTTGAAAGGTGAATTTCAAATTTGAGATTTCTCTCTCAACACTGACTTGAGTCACTGATGCACCCAAACATGGCAATTTCATACAACGTGGTTTCTTTCCAAAAATTCAGAAGTGGGTTGGTTCCCCCACCCCCTTTCAGCTGCTAGAGTACCACCAAAGTTGTTTGATATCAATTTAAATTTTCTCTTTCATTTTGAGAAATGATTCCCTTTCATCAACATCACCATTTGAAACAAGGGCAGTTTCTGAATTGCTTTTCTTTGCTGTACTTTCAGTATTGCTTAATTTCAGATTTTCTGTAATTTCCTAAATGCTTTTTGAAATTACTATGGCCTTCACCTTGTAAGCTCAGAACTTATTAGAATTTGATAACAGGACTCAAGATAACTTGTTCCTAGTACACTATCATTTTCAATAATAACTTTCCTCCTGACATTAAATTTTCCAATCATTGTGTTTCCAAATGTATTATTAAGAGTTCTTAATTTTAGCCTAGTTTCCACCCACATATCTAAAACATCACTCATTGCTAATTGTTCACTTTGAAATCTTACCACAACTTTCTTCAAAGTAAATGAAAGTTTCCAAAATTAATCTGACACATGCTCAGTTTTTATTTTAAAAGTAACAGTTCTTACGATTTTCATTTTCATTGCTTGGGTTTTTTTTTTTTTTAACACAATGTGTATACTGTTCCATTTTTTTGGAAAATCCAGCGTAGGCTTCTTTACCTTATTTTCCTGAAAATTTGGTAGGCAGAGTCAAAATGACGAGTATTCCAATGCATTCTATGGATCCTAAAAAATCTTCCAGTTGGCCTCTGTTGGGTCTTAAATGAAAAGAGTAAGTGTGTGTGCAACATTCTTGATACCAGTTAACCTTTTCTTGTAACCCTTGTTGCTTTCACTGCCCTCTGCGATGGTCCACATCCACCAGCCAGAGTGCTCCAAGTCAGCCTTCGCAACATTGTCATTTTGCCTGCCATTTGCCATTTGATTCCGTTATTGCTTCTGAACAAATTAACACATTTAACCATAATAAGTACCATTATCCATTGTTATGGAATAAATGTGACATAAATCACTGTTTTCCTCTTCTAAAATTTGATAAAATGTTTTTAAGCATAGCCTTATGTTACTTTCTTTTAAGTGCTTTTATTCCCATTATCAACAGATACCTTTTGCCTTTTTCCTTTATTACAGAAGTTTATTCATGGCTACCAGGGGGTGGGGAAAAGGGGTGTTATTGTTTAAGGGCCACTGAGTTCAATTTAAGTGATGAGAAACCTTTGGAAATGGGTAGCACAACATGATGGACATAATTAATGTTATTGAACTGTATACTTAATAATGGATAAAATGGCAAACTTAATATGTGTGTGTGTGTGTGTGTGTGTGTGTGTAGATATATTAAAATGAAACAATAAAATTTAAAAAGCTCAATTAGGTTTGCTTTATACTTTCAAATTAATTGTTTTTGCTGTTGATAGGCCCATCTCCTCAACTATGATTCATAAGGAGCTCTAGTGACTGGCATACTGGTAAGAAACTATGCTGCAATCCCAAAGACATGTAGTTCAAATCCACTAGCTGCTCCACAGGAGAACCACCTTGTGTGAACTGAGGGTTAATTCCTAGAATTGTCCAACTCTATCTATAGGCAAAACCCAATAGGTTTGCTTTTCTCAGTTACTACTAATTTTGGAGCTAAATTTTAAGGACAGGTTAAGAGAATCTTTTGTTAAAGGTATCTGTGTAAATTAAAGAATTGTGACCAATTGAAGCACTTCACAGGAAAAAAAAAGTGTAAGCTAGGCTAATGCAGTTCTAGACTTCAGGCTTGTGCATCACACCATCCAGAGGGAGAAAGAGTTTCTCCTAGGCAGCTCACTTCCGTGACAGGAGAAGCCCCTTTCCTCTCGTCCCCAGTAAATTTCACCTTGCATTTTTCTTTTTTATTTTATTTTATTAAATTTTATTAGTTTTAATGAACATTCACAGGGATTCTGGACTTTCACTCCTTCATTGCCGCACCATTCTCTCCACCCTCCTCCCCAGTTTGTTCTTCTTCCCCGCCATCCGAATGTCTGTTTTAATTGTCCAATTGCCACAGTGCTTGTCAAAGTCAGTTCTG
>NW_006399780.1:616957-621675 GCF_000299155.1 Elephantulus edwardii | reverse complement strand
GTGCCTGTTCATATCCTGTGCCCATTTTTCTATTGGATTATTTACCTTTATCTTGTTGTGGTGCTCAAGTATTTCATAAATTCTGGGTATAAGTCCCTTATCTGATATGTTATTACCGAATACTTTTTCCCAGTCAGTGGCTTCCCTTTTTACCCTATTGGAGAAGTTTTTGGATGTGCAACCTTGCATTTTTCTTGACTGAATTGGGGTCATCAGCCTCGTGGCCAAGGGAATGCCATGCTCTGATTAGCTAAAGACAATGTTCCTGAATTAATTAGTTGGTACTTGGCTGGAAAGGTACATCTAGGTTTGCCCGAGTAACTAAGCTTTAGCCAATGAAGCAGATAGTAGTCTGGGCTTTTTGCAAGGCTACTGTGACAGATATTCCTTTGAAGTGGCTATATCAAACATCTACTTTATTCTATATTTGGGAAGGTTGGAAATGAAAAAGCAAGACAAAACAAAAATGATTAACATAAGAGCTTTCTACATATCTTGAATACCTTTTCAGCTAGAGTTGTCCCTGTGAATTGAGTTCTCTCAAATCCACTTCTGTGAGGTTTGAAGTCAGTAGTGGTTACCCATGGTGGAGAGTATTTGGTGGAGCTTCCCAAGTAACACAAGCTTGGAAACAGGAGTGTTATCCACTTCCGAAACAGCTTGTCTCTGGAAACTCTATGAATGTGGAGAAATGATGAAAGTTATACAAGTGTTCTGGTCTTTCATTCATAGGGTTGTGATGAGTCTTCTATGACTAAACTTCTATGACACTTAACAACAACAACAACAACAACAACAACAACGAGAGAGCTCTTTTGGCCTAGTGGATAGAAAGTTATGCTACCAAACCAAAGGTCGGTGATTTTAATCTGCTTCCCTCAGGCCTGGTTTTAATTGGTTTTGGTCAAACATTCTTTTAAATGGTATAGTACTGGTCTGTCCATTTGCTGTATGGAGGTAACTCATGGTTGCTGTGAAGCTGAACACTATGACAGTGATGTGTCAAATGTGATAATGGTTACCCATGGTGGACAGTGTTTAGTGGAGCTTCCTGATTAAAACAAGCTTGGAAATAAGAGTGGCATCCACTTCCAAAATAGCTTGTCTTTGGAAACTCTATTAATGTGCAGAAACAGTGAAAGTCATACAAGTGTTCAGGTCTTTCATTCATAGGGTCGCTATGAGTCGTCTATGACTTGACAGCACTTAACAACAACTTAACAACAGTGAAGTGGAGAATGTTTCCCTTAAGCTGTGTCATTTCTTTGTTGGAGTTTTATTGTTGTTCTTGTTTTACTTTTTTAAAAAGCATTGTCATTTGACAAATGTATTTTGAAGAATGAGTATCTGCAAAGCAGCCAACATCTGGTCCCTTGTTCAATGAATATACAATTGGAAGGGAGTAGGTTCCTATTACCTAGATGATAGCTGAGATACTCTATGAGTTCATCAGCCCTTTAATTTCTGCCCTGACCCTTCACTTTTGAGACCAGCAGTCAGGAAATCAAAAGATCAATTGGATTAGAAAAGTCTGCTGTCAGGGACCTCTCTACAGCATTGAAGAACAAACATGTCAGACTAGAGACTAAGGTGCACCTGATCCAGGCCATGGGCTTCACAATTACTTGCAATGCATCAGAGAGGGGGATAATGACTAAGGATGACAGAAGCAGAATTGATGCCTTTGAGTTGTGGTGCTCAAGAAGAGCATGGACCACCAAGAAAAAAAACCCACACAGATCTTTTCTGGTGATGTGAAACCAAGTTGTTTTCTAAAGGCAAGGATTTTGAAGCTTTATCTTACATACTTTGAGCATGTTGTCAGGAGGGATTAATCCTTGGAGAAGGACATCATGCTTGGAAGTGTGGAGGTACAATGCAGGAGAGGAAGACACTGTACGAGATGGATTGATATAGTGACTGGCTTAGTAAGGACAAGTGTATTGGGCATAGAGAGATTAGCTCATGATGGAAAAGCTTTCAGACCTATTGTACTTAGGTTCACTATTAGTCGCAGGTTGATTCAACGGCAAATAAAAGCAAGAACAACAAGAACCCTTCCAACGAGTTGATGAAGTACTAACTACTTCTCTGCTTAAAATATAAAGAGATTTCTGCTGTCTGTCCTGGTTCTTCTACCAGGAGGGAGCTGACTTAACTAGCAAGTGCACCCTTCTTTCTGCTATCTGGGAGTTCAAAAGTGATGACAAGAATTCCAGCAGTCTTCTTAGACCACAAAGTGACTTTGAGGATGTAAAGTAGTCTTGTTACTGTTGTGTACCATCAAGTTGGAACCAACCAATAGCTGATGCTCTGATGAGTTTTCAAAGGCAGTTTAACCACACAGGAGGAAACTGACAAACTTTCTTCCACAGAACAGCAGAAGGTTTCGAACTGTGAGCCTTTGGGATTGCATTGCAGCGTCTTAGTCCACCAGAACTCCCTAAAGAAGTCTTAAGTTACTTAAAGTAGTCTTAACTAATTAAAAAGCTAAATAGCTCAATACATTTTGGTTGGTATACCTCAAGAATCTTTATATGTAAGAAAGAAATGTGCCACCTTGTTTAAGCCATTGTTATTCCTGGGTGTTATATTTGACATATCTGCGAACTGCTGTTCATCTTTCAAGATTAAAATCAGTTAGTACATTGTTGACTCCCCTACCCTTCATCGTCTCTGACTTTGTTCTCTGATGTGATTTGTAACCACAACTGTATCCCACCAATTAAACAAAATCCTATAGAATTACAGGTAATAAAAAAACTCCCAATAAATAATTCCCCACCTGGCATATTAGTGCTGTGGTTTCATCTCCTTTGAGTCTTTAGTTTCCTTCACTCTTTTTAGCTCCAGATGAGTAGAGCCCAATAATTATATTTTAGATACCTGCTCACAGGTTCTTCAGACCCCTAATGACTCATCAAACCAGAGTGTAGAATATTTTCTTTATGAAAAGTTATGGTAAATGACCGAGTTGTCACAGGAAGCTATGGTCCTAAGCATTTTAATCCAGTAAACCGCTCAATGAAGTATTTGTCTAGAAAGTCTCCATGACTGTTCCTGCTGTGTGTTTATTATATTTCAGACTGTAAAATAGTGCAACCACTAAGGAAGGCTACTGGCCATTCTTCAAAAAGATGGAATAGAAATACCATTTGACCCAGCTGTTCCCCTCCTGGGACTATACTACAAAGAAGTAAGAGTTGAAACACAAATAGGTATATGCACACTTATTTAATTGCAGCTTTATTCACAATAGCAAAGAGATAGAAGCAGTCCAAGTGCTCATCCACAGTTGAATGGGCAGGGAAATTATGATACATTCATATAATGGAATATTATGCATCATGGAAAAACAATGGACTCGTAAAACACTGGACAATGTGGATGAGTGTGGAGTACATTATGCTGAGTGAAATAATTTGACACAAAGTGACAAATATTGCTTACGCCCACTCTTTTTTTTTTTAAGCCCACTCTTGTGAAGATAGAATTGAGATGGAGTGGGAAGAGAATGAATAGATAATGAGCACTGCACTAGAATGGGTGAAAGGAAGGACAATCTTAAAGGAATCAACAATTAGAAATTATGTGTATGACAATAGCTTGGAACAAGACAAGCTTTAGAAAGGAAACTGGGTGAGAGGAAGGGATGGAAATGTGTATGAATGAGTAAATGAATGGAAACCCATCTCTTTTCTTCACTAACATTAAAAAAAAAAACCCAACCAAAACAACAAAACCCAAAATGTAGTATGTCATTGTTGTAGTGTGCCATTGAGTTAGACCAACTCATAGCTGACTCTCCAGCAGGTTTTCAGAGTATCAAAAAGGGGAGGAAAAAAACTCCAAACAAACAAAACACGTGTGTGAGCAGGGCTAGTATGATCGCTTTCAGAATATGAGAATTTCAGAGACTGGACTTGAGTGGGTAGAATTTTAGCAAGTTTTTATTTGTATTTTATAAATACCCAGAAGTATATAAAGGTCAGTTCTTGCTGGGGGGAAAAAGAGATAAAGAAAAAGATATGTTATAATATTAACATAGGAGATGAAAAGGTATGTTTTGATGTTGACATGAAAAGAAGTGTAACAAAGGGACAGGGAACTAAAAGTTAAGGACAAACAGGTCAAGTAATGTTTGGGAAGACACACATAGTGGAGAACTGTTTTCCTATTACTTTCTGAGGGAAAAGCTTGTGATATCAACAGACAGAAAGGAAAAAAAGTCTTATGAAATAGGTCCCAATGAGAGACTTTACTAACTTGATTGAACAGTATCTCTAAGTTGGAATTTTTAAGATTTCTTTTCACCTACAATCAGGAGAAGATAAAATAGATGAATGAGATTTTCTAAGAATCAAATCCTTATGCACATCCAGAAAACTTCTCCCACAGGTTAAAAAGGGAAGCCATAGACTGGGAAAAAGTATTTGGTAATGACATATCAGATAAGGGACTTATATACAGAATTTATAAAATACTTGATCACCACAAAAAGATAAAGGTAAATAATTCAATAGAAAAATGGGCACAGGATATGAACAAACACTTCGCCAAGGAAGACATTCAGATGGCTAACAAGCTAGCTCTAAGAGAGATGCAAATTAAAACAACTATGAGATATCATCTTGCCCCAGTCAAAATAGCAAAATTTAACAGAACAGCAAGCAACAAATGCTGGCGAGGTTGTGGAGAAACTGGAACCCTTATTCACA
>NW_006399780.1:603100-616857 GCF_000299155.1 Elephantulus edwardii | reverse complement strand
TGAGATATCATCTCACCCCAGTCAGAATAGCACAATTTAACAGAACAGCAAGCAACAAATGCTGGCGAGGTTGTGGAGAAACTGGAACCCTTATTCACAGTTGGTGGGAGTGTAAAATGGTGCAACCATTGTGGAATGTCGTGTGGTGCTTTCTCAAAAAGTTTCAAATAGAGATACCATTTGACCCAGCAATTCCACTACTGGGAATATACCCCAAAGAGACCATGTCTGCCATCCAAGCAGATATATGCACACCCACGTTTATTGCAGCTTTGTTCACAACAGCAAGGAGTTGGAAACAACTTAAGTGTCCATCAGCAAATGGATGGATAGAGAAGCTGTGGCATATTCACGCAATGGAATATTATGCTGCATTGAAAAACAAGGAACTCCTGCAATATTATTCAAAATGGGTGACCCTGGAGGACATTATGCTGAGTGAAATATCTCAGTCACAAAAGGACAAATACTGCATGGTTCCACTGTTATAAAACAGGACTGACACCGGGGTTGGGGGAGACACTGATAAAGCTGGGTTCAATAATGTATACTGCATTGAAACAGATGAGGGAGAAAGCTGTTTGAAGGGGATATGTGATTAGGCATTTTTGTCATGACAGGAGTCTAGAGCAAAGGCTGCATAGTGGAGTGGACCTGGGGGAGGGTTTGTAAAACAGTGAAAGAATATTTCTTTTACTTTTCCAAGAGGCTAGTGTATTACGGAGAGGGTTGGGAGGGGAGAAAAGTGCAATAATGAATAAATAGAAATCCAAAGTCTCTGTAAATTTTCATTGAAATTAATAATGAAGTTTTAAAAAAAGATTTGTTTCCACTCTCATGCTTTCTATTTATCCTCCTGTCTCCAAATCTCTGCTCAGATCTCTACTTTGTAACAGAACTTGGGGTCAGAATTAGACCAGGTACTGAGTTCTAGAAACAAAACTATATTTGAAATAACTATGAAGAGGGAATACAAAGTAGATTATATTTTTTTAATATTTATAGACATTCTGTTGCTAGGATTTATAGTATTACTCAGCCTTTGAATTAATTGTTGCTAGGTGCTGTCAAGTCAAGTATGACTCAAAGCAACACTGAACAACAGATCTAAACCCTGTCCTATCCTGTGCAATCCTCACGCTTCTGGACACACTAAAGCCCATTACAGCAGTCACTGTGTTAGTCGTTCTCTTTGAAGGTCTTCTTCTCTTTCTCTGACCCTTTGTCTTTCGAAGCATGATGTCCCTTTCCAAGGTCTGGCCTCACGTAACAAAATATTTCAGATGCCCAAAGTATTTCAGATGAAGCTTCACCCCTCCTTGCACACGGCTGCACTTTCTTCAAGACATATCTGCTTGTTCTTTTAGTAGTCCACGGATATTCAGTACTCCAACATTACAACACAAAGGCATCTATCTGTGCTTCCTTATTTATGTTCAGCTGTCAGATGCATAACAAGTGATTGAAAAGACCATGGCCTGAATCAGGCACACCTTAGTTCTCAAGCTGACATTAAGCTACTTAGTACTTTGGAGAGGTCCTTGACAGCAGATTTTCCAAATGCAATGCATCTTTTGATTTCTTTTTTTAATTTTTTATTTTTATTTTATTATTTTTTTGTGTGTACTGTCAAATTGGATCTGACTGGTACAGGAGGAGATTTCCCCTCCTTCTCCAGGAGAGCATCTGGTGGGTTCGAACCATGTACCTCTGGGATTGTAGTACAGCTTTTTGTCACTAGCCCACCAGAGCTTCCTGCATCTTTTGATTTCTTGACTGCTGGTACCAAGGGTGTTTATTATGGACTCAAATAAGATGAATCCTTTGACAATTTCAATTTTTCTCCATCTATCAGGATAGGGTCGCTATGAGTTGCAAAAGACTCGATGGCACATAACAACAACAACAACAACATCAGGATGTTGCCTGTGGCCCACTGGTGAGGATTTTTGTTTTCTTGATGTTAAGTTGTAACCCATATTGAAGGCCGTAATCTTCCATATTTTGTAGCAAGTGCTTCAGGTCCACACTTTCAGTAAGCAAACTTGTATTATCTGCATAACTCTTGTTTTTGATGAGTCTTCCTCCAGGCCTGGAAGATTCAGTCAATGCATTAGAAAGGGGCACACATGAGAAAGTAGAAGTTGGATAAATTCAGTATTTGGGGGTGTAAGGACTCAACTTCTGCGTGTGGCTGATTTAACAAGGAACCCTGACTTCACTGGGTTGTCAGACACAGATTGAGAAGAGCGGGAAAACAATGAAGAAAATAAAGGGATTTTTCTTCTTTTTTAATGTATGTTTTTTTTAAAAAATTATTTCTTCCGATAAACCATCTTAATCTTCTTCCCTCACCATCCTAATATATGAATAAACAATAGAAATAAAAATACAAAGGAGGTATACACTCTCTTTTAAAAAAATGTGTATAATATCTATCATCTGTTTTTTATATATTTGTAAAGAAATTTTCTTTTTATTATTTATTTTCTTTCTATCATTTTTATTGTAATGAAAATATGCAGAACAAAACATTTGCCAGTTTAACATTTGTTGCATGTAACATCGATTATGTTCTTCATGTGGTGCAAACATTATTACTATCCTTTGCCAAATTATTCCATTGCCATTAACATCAATGAAGGTGAGCAGGAGCTGTTTTCATTATTGCAATCAATAGTCTTCCTGTCGACAGTCAGTGATATCCCCTAGTAATTGGGAAAATGACTGTGATGGAAGTATTCACACAAATATAAAATACCAAACCAGTTGGGTATCAGTTTTCACAAAGGAAATTTAAAAATACTGCAAATGAAGGCTTTTTCTTTTTCTCTTTTGCCTCTGGAGATTTGGTTATTCCTTCCTATTGGGAAGAAACTCTCTCTGATATATATCTGGTCTCCCAGAAGAACAGTTAAGTCCTTTTTTAATGGGTAGGCTTGTGGACTATGTAGAAAACCAGTTTGACTAATACTCTGCGTGAGAGAAACTTCCTCTTTCTTCCTCCGTGGTCCGATCAGGTCCCAGAAAAGAGGAGGCCTCTTCCAGTATTTTTACACTATCAGAAATTTAGAGAGGTAGCTTCTATTCATCTCTTTCCTTTTGTTCACTTCTTATGAACGGATAAGGGACTAACTCAAGAGCAAGGACACAGTTCCCAATCCTGTGCCATCCTCACAATCTCTGCTTAAACTCTTTGATGCTGTGCTTAAACTTCTTATTGCAACCGCTGTATCAATTAATCTTGCTGAGGGTCTTTTCCTTTTTTATTGACACGCAGTTTTGTAAGGCATGAGTTCTTTCTTCAGTGACTGGTCCCTCTTTGATAACATTATGCCAGATGACGTCTACCGTTCTTGCTTCTAAGACGTATTCTGACTACACTCTTCCAAGGCAGATGTGTCTGCTCTTTTGGCAGTCCTTGGCATATTCAAACTCCTCAACACCACATTTCAAAGGCATTGATTCTTCTCTGCTATTCTTCATTTACTGTCTATCTTTCACATGACTATGAAGTGATAGAAATGCTATGGTTTGGATCAAGTGCACTTTAGTTCTCAAAGTGACATCCTTGTTCTTTAGCATTTGATAGAAGTCAGCAGCAGCATATTTGTTCAAAGTACTATGGTAAACTTGGCGGGGCTTCCATGGGTACTGATTTTGTATCAGGTTAAAATGAAATCTTCAACAAATTCAATTATGTTTCCGTTTCCATTTATCGTGATGTTGCTTTATCAGTTCAATATTTTTGTTATCTTTATGCTGATAATCTATACTAAAGGTTATGCTTCCCAATCTGGGTTTACCTTCAATACTATGACTATTAATGTTCCTTTATTGTTTATAGGATTTTCAGAGGCCCACTATTTCAGAAGTGGTTGGCCAATCCTTCTTAGTCTATCTTAATCTGACAACTCGGCTAAAATCTTTTCACCATGAGTGACTTTGACGAACAGCTTCAAATGGTGGCACAACTTCTACCATCACAGCACCCACAAGTTACCACTGTACAGCAAATTGACAGACAAGTACTGTACTAATTAGCACAATGATAAATAAGCAAGAGTACAAATGCCTAAACTACAAAGTAATTAGCAATATGCAGCTCCACATCAAGAAAAAGCAAATGTCACCACAAAACCAATTGGTATCATCATAATAGATGGAGAAAAAAATTGAAACTGTCAACGATTTCATCTTACTTGACTTTACAGTCATTATATTTGGTACCAGCAATCAGGAGATCAGGGAGGACATTATTGTACTGGGAAAGTCTGCAGTCAGGGACATCTCCAAATTACTGAAGAGTAATGATGTAAGGCTGAGGGCTAATGTGTACTTGATCCAGACTTTGGTCTTTTTAATCACTTGCTATGCTGCTGAAAGCTGGACAATGAATAAGAAAGGAAGACCCCTCCGACCAGGTGAGTTGACACAGTGACTGCAATAATGGGCTCAAATGTGTCAGAGATTGTGATGTTGGTACCAAAAAGCACAGGATTTCGGTCTGTTGTTCAAAGGGTTGCTATCAGTTGTACTTGACTTGATGACACATAATAATATGCTATAAGGCCTTTGAACTCCATCAGTAAGTCTTCAAGTCTTCCTTGTTTCCAGCAAGCAAGCTCGTGTCATCTGTATGTTGCAAATTGTTAATCAATTTTCCTCCATTATTAAGACTGTGCTCATCATCTTCATATAATCCAGGTTCTTGGATTATTTGTTTAGTATACAATTTAAATATACAAATAGATAAAATCCAAAAGTAATAAAAAAAGGATGAAGAAATTTAACTCCAATAGTTTTCTCTTCAGCCAAAATGACAGGACAAAACAATAATGAGCAAACTGAAAATAAAAAATTCTGGAGTAAATATAAGTCATTTATTTCACAGACAAAATTATATCTTTAATATATAAAAAACAAAAATTGAGAAGTAAGTTCAATCATGCAATAGAAAATTGAGCAGTCTTTATGATGCTGATAGTTCATAGAAAAATAAATTTAATTTGCTGTTAAATATATGAAAATATGCTCAACTTCTTTCACAATGGAAGATATAAATGCAATTAAAACAGCATTGAGGCATCATATTGCTCTTATAATTTTTGAAAAGAATGACAAATTAGGTAATGTATTCTGTTAGGAAAACTGTAAGGAAACAAGTAATCTCAAATATTAGTGAGAATGCAAATAGTATTAACCCCAATGGGATAGAATTTTGCAAGTTCTAGAAAAATTATAGATGCATTTATTTTCAGTCTTAGCATTAGCATTTAAAAAACTTTGCCCTAAATACATAATAGCAAAAAATTCAAAGTGAGTGATGCACAAGTGTATATACTGCACTATAAATGTTTATTTCAAAAGACTAAAACCAACTCAAATATTAATCAAAAGAGCACTGGTTGAATAATCTGTGTTATGTCAGGGACCTTTCCAGAGTACCAAGAAGCAACAATGTCAGTCTAGAGATTAAGGTGCGTCTGATCCAGGCCATGGTCTTCACAATTATTTGTGGTTACATCAGAGATCTGGATAATGACTAAGGATGATAGAAGAAGAATTGATCCCTTTGGGTTGTGGTGCTGGAGAAGAAAACAAATACGGCAATAGAGGTAAGTGTATAGGAGGCAGTGAAACTGACTCAGAAAAGGGCAGGCCTCAGAGCTTCTGAACACCACAAAAGCAATTGAATTGTAATATGATCGAGTCTCTAATTCTAATTACCATTTTCCAAGAAATAAAAAGTACAGAAGAAATCAAGTGACAGCCAAATTAAGAATTTGGGAAATTCAACAAGCACATGAACAAGAACAAATTCCATAGGCTCATGAACGAAACTCAGCAGAAAAAAATAGACAATAGAAACAGATCCATAAGGACACAGAACTTGATCAGACATGTTTTAATTAACTATATACTTGTTAGGGAGCTCTGATGGTGTAGTCTACAGGGAGCTGTGGTATTAAACCAAAGGTGCCACCTCTCTGGCAGTTTGAATCCACCAGTGGCACCTTAGGAGAAAGATGAATACTCTCCATCTGTAAGATTTACAGCCTCTGAAAAACCCGTGGATTGTCAGCTATGAGATGCTTCTGCCTTGATGGCAATGAGTTGAATTTTTGAATTTAATATATGTATTGTGTTTAATAAATGACAGAATTTTCCCAGAGAACTAGAAACTACACAAAAATATTTCAAAATGAAGTAATCTGTCACAAGCAAAGCCATACTTCCTGATGGAAAGTGAAAGATACAGAAAGAAATACTAAAAACTCCCCGAATTTAGCTCAAGTTGAAAATCTCCAGTGGGTTTGCAGAGGTTGTAAATCACATGCGAGAAGATTGCCCATCTTCTGCACCACACTGGTGAATTTAAACCAGCAGAGAGACACACTACAGACAAAGACACAAGAACAACAACAAAATAATATTATATAAATGAGGTTGTCGGGTGCTGTTGAGGTGATTGTGATTCAATCTCACCTTCCACAGGGTGAAGCACTGCCTGCTCCTGCACTGACGTAATCAGCTCCTCTTGTACAGGAGCAGCTCATTGCTGCAGCAACTGTGTCAGCTCATTTCATTAAGAGTCTCCTTATTTTTGCTGACTTTCTGCTCTATCAAGTATGACGTGTTTCTCCAGGGATTGGCCTCTCCTGATAACAAACCCAATACGTGTTGAGTACCATCAAGTCGCATGTGACTCATAATGATCCTATGTAAAACAGCCCTAAACCCTGCTCTATCCTATGCTAGTCTTACTATCTCTTATATATATTATGTTGTTTTTACATACCAACAAGTAACTTGTGACTCATAGCAATCCCTGCTCTACCCTGTGCCAATTTTATTATCTCTGACTCACCTCTCCCCATTATCCTAGTCACTGAATCAATCCATATCATCGAGGGTCTTCCTCTCTTGCACTGTACCTCCACTCTCCTAAGCATGGCGTCCCTCTCCAAGGACTGGTCCCTCCTTGTAACATGTCCAAAGTATGTCAGGCGAAGCTTCAGAATCCTTACCTCCAAGAAGCAGCCTGCTTTACCCTCTCCAGGACAAACCTGTTTGTTCTCCTGGAAGCCCATGGTATTATAGTCAATACTCTTCTCTATCACCACAACTCAAAAGTATCAACTCTCCTTCTATCATCCCTAGTCATTGTTCAGCTTTCTGATGCATTGTTGTTGTTATTGTTGTTAAGTGCCGTCGAGTCATAGACGACTCATAGCGAATGAAAGACCTGAACACTTGTATAACTTTCATCATTTCTCCAAGCTCATAGGGTTTCTGAAGTCAAGCTATTTCAGAAGTGGATGCAACTCCTGCTTCCAAGCTTGTTTTAGTCGAGAAGCTCCACCAAACACTGTCCACCATGGGTAACCACTATCACATTTGACACATCAGTGTCACAGTGTTTAGTATCACAGCAACCACAACTTACTTCTGTATAGCAATAGCAAGTAATTATATATATACATATATATTCACAGTTACTTACTATGCATCAGAAAGCTAGACAATGACTAGGGATGATGGAAGGAGAGTTGATGCGAGAGAATTGCTAGATGCTGTCTAGTGGATTTCAACTCATAACAACTTCATACAATGTACAGTTTGTACAATGTACAGTTGTAATCTTCAGATCTCTTAGTCTTTCTCCCACAGAGCTGCTGCATGGGTTCAACCCACCAAACTTTCAATTAGCAAACATAGTAGGATTACACAGTACAGAATTAAAATAAGCTACAACAATTATAGTTAAGTTGGAAGGAGAGTAAATAAAGTGAAAACATTCTAAGGTCTTTGCATTGTCCAGGTAAAGGTTCAACATACCCACGAATTACTTTATTAAGTCATGGATGCGTGCATGTTTTTAATCTTATAGTAATCACTAAGTGGGAGGAGAGACAACTTGGTTAAGTGCTAGGATTGTTGCCTCTCATGCAAGAGATCAGGTTTGATTCCGGACAATGCATAGCCACCATCCATCGTTCAGAGGGGCTCGTGTTTTGCTATGATGCTGAACAGATTTAGAAGAGCATGCAGACTCAGACTAAGAAGAAAGTACTTGATCTATTTCAAGACATCAGCCAATGAAAATCTTATAGATTACAAAGATCTGCAAATGATCTTGGGAATGGCACAGAATTGGCAGCTTTCCATTCCATTGTCTGTGGGGATGCCATGGGCAGGGATCAGGGAACAGTTAACAATAATCAGTAAGAGAATTAACAACACAATGTATAACCTCCTCACTAATATGCAAACTCCCTCCAGAATAACGAAAATGTTCAATCAATCTAAAAGAAAGCAAGAAATATTTAAAAGTACTTCAGAGTCATTAGAATTAATAAATGAGTTAAGTGTCTAACTGCAAGGCCAATGAAAAATAATTGCATTTCTATATACTATTAACAAGCAGAAAAGTCAATTGAACAGGGAATAAATAGCATCTTAAAAAAAGCCAGAGACTATTAAATATATTCAATGGAAAGTATGCAAAAGCGCTATACAGCCTTTTTTTGTCTAAAAACATTATTGTGAGAAATAAAGAAATCCTAAATAAATTGAACCATTTACTGAATTTGGGTATTAGAAAATTCAGTGTTGTAAAGATCTGTAGATTGGATGTAATTACTATACAAATTCCAGCAGGGACCTGTAAAAACAGGTCATTTGGGAAATTACCTTGCTGCAAATGTAGCCTCAAGTATATCATCAGGCAAACTATCCCAGAAGTCACAGAACAGAAAGCCTCCCAGAATAAATGAAAATTATTGAGTCACCAAGCCTATTATATAATTTTAAAGCATGCAGTGAGATGAAGGAGGAAAAAATGGGACTCAGTTTTAAAAAAGAAGATAAAAAGTTGAAGATGGGATTCAGATGGCGGAGGAACACACGTATGTTCTGGTGTCCTATGTCTCTCTCTTTTGCATCAAACCTCTACTGACTGCATGGCTAGGCAATCCATACTTAGGAGTGGAACACACGTATGTTCTAGTGTCCTATGTCTCTCTCTTTTGCATCAAACCTCTACTGACTGCATGGCTAGGCAATCCATACTTAGGAGTTGAACATGGTCACTGTAACAATGACACACTTGTTCTTGGACAGCACAAGTTGAACCTCTGGAAAACTTTGTGCAAATTATCTACCTTCTTGAACAAATAAATTGCCAAGAAAACAATTAAAAACCAACAGAAAAGAGACCTTTTAGATGAAGACATTTAGGAGACATAGCAGTCAATTAAAATGTATCTACCTTTTTTATGACTGGTTCAAACAAACAACTTCCCTGATGCTTAAAATGTCTATATTTGGGGTATTCTGCTTAACACAGCAACAGACTTTGTAATTAAGCAATAGATAATTATTACACAATTGGTCTGACCAAGCAGAACAGAGCGAGACCTCTATTGTGTTCTACAACTGAAAATTTCGTACAACTGTTTTGTTGCTGTGGGTTCTATTTTATCCCTCAGTTGTCTCCTTTCAAGCTTCCTGTCAACCCCAAACAGAACCATAAAAGATTGGCCTAGTGGCAATATGCTGTGCTGCAATCTCAAAGGCACATAGTTCAAGGCCACCAGCTACTCCACAGGAAAAGGATGAGCAATTCCTCCTGTGCAATTAACTGCCTCTGAAAACCCACCGAAGGGTCACTTATGAGTCTGTTCCGACTCTACAGCACTTGGCAACAACCTGTATTACACAAATGACACAACCTTACTTGCTGAGAGTGAAGAGGTCTTGAAGCAATTGCTGCAGAATATAAAATATTATAGCCTTCAATATGGATTGCATCTCAACAGCAAGGAGACAAAAATCTTTACCACAGGACCAAAAAGTAACATGACAGATGGAGAAAAGATTTAAATTGTCGATGATTTCATCTGACTTGGATCCACAATTGTTGGTACCAGAAGTCAGGAGACCAGGAGATGTATTGCACTGGGCAAGTCTGCTGTCATGGACCTCTCTTCAAATTATTGAGAAGCAATGATGTAATTTTGAAGACTAAGGTAAGCATGATTCTGCCCATGGTTTTGTCAGTCACTTTCTATGCATTTGAAAGCTGGACAATGAATAAGGATGACAGAAGAAGAATTGATGCCTTTGAGCTGAGGTGTTAGAAAAGAGTACTGAGTTTCCTATGGACTGTCAAAAAAACAAATAGATAGGTCTTGGAGAAAGTGCAGCCAGAGTGCTCCTTGGAGGTAAGGACGACAAAGCTTTGTTTTACATACTTTGGACATGTTGCCAGGAGAAAGTATTCCTTGCAGAGAGATATGCTTAGAAATGTAGAGGATCAGTGAAAGAGAGGAAGATGGATTCAACAAGATGATTGACACCATGTCTATAGCAATGGGCTCAAGTGTGAGTATCAGAGGTGATGAGAATGGCACAGGATAGGAGAGGGTTCAGATCGGTTGTTCATATAGTCACTATGAGTTATACTTGACTTGACGACACTTAACAACAACAGTATCCTGCATTGTCTCTGAAAGTTAGTGAACAAAAAACCTTTATGGATCACAACAAAATGAACAACTCTCCTGCTTTGGACATGTATTTAGGAAGGCTCAGTTGATAGAATGTGACATTGTGTTTGGCAAAGCTGAGAGTCAATAAGGGTGTGGAAGACCCCTGGTAACGTGATGCCACATTGATGAACACACTGTCGCCTGTCAGGATGGAGCAGAATTGAGAAAGTTTTCTTCTGTTACACATAAAGCTGTCATAAGTCAGAGTGGCTTCACAACTACTAACAACATCTTATACAAGGGAGATTAGTTTGTTACTCATCACTGCAAGTCTTTAAAATTACCACCATTAAATCTCTTGTTATCATTTCTATTCTATTATGTTTCTGTCAGAATAGTCTGTGACCTTGAATCAGCATTTAACAGGTATTAATAGATGGTTGATGCAATAAAGCTTAGAATAGCATAACCTAGCTTCCTCTAAGGGGTCACTTGGTTCTACTGTTTATGAGATTTCTTTAAAGCACTACCAGAGTGGATGAATGAGTTCAAAAGTCAGTTTTATTACTGTTGTCATTTCTACAGTGAATTCATCATGACTTCACAGTCTATTCTACGTGAAGCTTCCTGAAATTCAAAATTCATCATTAATTCTATAGCTAAGTGGAGCAGATGTCAGAACAAAGAGAAAGAAGAAAGACTGAGAGACCCAGATGAAGCAGCTGTTTCTACTTTCATCTGATCTTCCTCCAGCACACTGGTTATGCAGAGTAGGTTGAGAGTGTGTGGATAATGAATATCAAAATGAAGCTCAAGCTTTCTGCATAAAAGGAGCTGGGATGTACCTCTTGTGTGCAGCACAAATATTTATTAGAAAGAAAGAGGATTGGAAATGATGTTGGCGCTTGAATAAAATTGGTATGCTTGAAAGGAAGTTGTAATTGAAAAGTTAAAATGGGTGTGCTTTCAGGGAATTTATTTACTATCAAGGAAGACTTCTAATTGAAAAGAAATTCTAAAATTAAATAAACCTCTTGAGAACGGTTTTAAACAGATGAAGGAAATGGCCAGAGAGACAAAAGAGAATTAGAGAAAATGAAATCCCCAGGTGTGCATATGTAGGGAAGGACACAGCAAGGGTTTTTGAGAAGGCAAAGTGAGTCACAAGAATAGCCATCGTGGAAACCCACAATAAGGTGACACAATGAGTTTTGAAGTGGTCCCAGATGTGAACCTTGAGGATCTTCTCCATAGAGCCAATAAGAAGGATATTAAATCACCATTCATCTTCTCAATTGACAGTAATTAATTCAGAGGCTTGACCAGAGATCTCTATTAAATACAAAAGCTACCAACAGCAAGAACCATTTTTATTGCATTATGGGTCAGCTGTGCTGTCTTCTCGGGCCATGAAGCTTTCTTGCTTTCCTATTGGAACTTACCAGTTTGTCCTATACAGCCATTAATGTTGCTGTTATCGTTGTCAGGCGCCATTGAGTTGCCTACAACTCATAGCAACCCTTGAACAACAGATCTGAACCTTACCCAAGCATTCGCCATTCTCATGATATCTGATATGCGCAAGTCCATTGCCACAGTCACAATGTCAATAAATCTCATTCAAAGTCTTCCCCCCCTTAAATGATCCTCCCTTTTTCCCAGATATCTGACTTTTCCAAGGATTGACTCCTGATAACATGCCCCTAGTATATGACTGGGTGACTTTGACGGCACCTAACACCATTGTTTTAAGCCACTAAATTTTTTAATTTTTTTTAAATTAATTTTAATTAAAGTTTACAGAGACCACTAAATTTATTACAATAGCAAAGTGAAACCATATACTATTAAAGCCTATGTATTGGAATTTTTCCTGAATTATAAATCCTTTTTCATATGTTTCTAGATTTGGTTTGCAAACAATTTGTTAAGGGTTATGTTGTTTACATTTATTAGGGTTAGTGATAGTGTTCTTGTATATCTTTGTCTTGTTTTTGTACTAGGGCAACTCTGGCCTTACATTACGAAGTTTTCTTCACTTTCTACAAGAGTTTATTAAAGAATGGCATGAAATCTTTGCATGTTCAGCAGAATTTACCAAGGAAGTTCTAGGGGGAAAAGAATTGTAATGGCAAATTCCATTTCTTTACTTTTTTATAGGTCTATTCAGGCTTTTCTATTGCTTCATGAATAACTCTTAGTAATTTGTGTCTTTCGAGTCATGTTTCCATTTCATCTAAGCTGTTCAGTTCATTTTCATAAACTGTACTGCTAACCCAAAGCTTACTGAGTCTTTGTGGTAGTTCACGTCTCCTCTGAGTGATAGTGATTCACAGCTTCAGAGACTGAATGGACAGTCAGCTTTGAGTTGATTCCTACCCAATAGTAATGAATGAGTGATAATATTTGGTTGTTCTTTTAGTTCTAGCCTTTATTGGATTTCTGAATTAAAAAAATAATTAATCTTTAAGTGGTTCAGATAAAAAAAAAGTATCTTTACCTGAGTTACCCATAAGACCTACTCTGACATCCTTTAGCCTCCTTCCAGAACAAGCCAAGGGTATCTAAAAACCTGAGTATAAATGCTTGGACTGTATGAGAAGTTTTATATGGAGTGCCGGTCTAAAAAATACCAGGCAACTCACACTCATACTTTTAAATGCCTCGAACATGAGAAAAGTTTCAACTGTAACTTGGACCTTATTGTACATCAGAGTGATAATCTTTTTAATTTCCCTAAGGATAGTAAAAATTGTCTATAAAATCTTTCATTCTTGACTCTTAGAATTTGTTTCTAGTATTTTTTTAATTTTTATTAAACTTTATTAATTTTAATGAACATTTACAAAGATTTTGGATTTCCATTCATTCATTGTTGCACTATTTTCTCTACCCACCCCAGTTCGTTCCTCCTTCCCCCCCTTGAAAGTCTGTTTTAATTGTCCCGTTGCCACAGTTCTAGTTTTTAAAGGTTGTTGTTGTTTTTTTTTGTAATTTCTTTCCTTCATGGAATGGCTTTAAATATGGGTGTATTTGTGTATTCTACGCTTACAAGGAAGCCCAGTGAATACCACTATCGTTCAGATATATGCACCAACAACCAGAGCCAAAGAAGAAGAAATAGATGATTTCTACAAAATTTTACAGTCGGAGATAGATTGAACATGCAGTCAAGATGCATTGATAATAATGGGTGACTGGAATGCAAAAGTTGGAAATAGTGAAGAAGAATCAGTAGTCGGAAAACATGGGCTTGGTGAC
>NW_006399780.1:591105-597700 GCF_000299155.1 Elephantulus edwardii | reverse complement strand
TGGATCTAGAAATAACTTTTTTTACTATAAAGGCAACCCCGTTTTTCCTTGTCTTTTCATCTCCAGAATAGTATATGATATGGTCATCCGACAGGACTTCTTTAAAATGTTAAAGAGCAAGAATGTCAGTTTAAAGACTAAGGTGTGCCCTATCCAAGGTACAGTATTTTCATTTGCTGTATATATACCTGAAAGTTGGGCAACAAATAAGGAAGGTGGAAGAAGAATCTATGTCTTTTAATTGTGATATTGGCAAAGAATATTGAATATCTTATAGAGTACTAAAAGAACAAACAAATCTATCTTAGAAAAGGTGCTACTAGGGTTCTCCACAGAGTCAAAAATGGTGAAACTTTGCCTTGCTTTGGGCATGTTGTCACGAGGAACCAGTTTTTGGAAGAAGATATTATGTTGGGAAGTGTAGAGGGTCTGCTAAAGGCAGGAAGACTTTCAACAAGGTAAGTTGGCTCGGTGACTGTGACAATGGGAAGGAACCTGGAAGAGACCGTGAGGGTGACACAGGATAGGTCAGGGTTTTGGTCTGTTGTTCACAGAGTCACCAGGAATGGTTGTTCACAGAGTCACCAGGAATGGTAGGCACCTAGAGCACCTAACAACACATCTACAAAACCTGTGCTAGAACTTGGCTAAGAATTTTGGTTCACCTTTGTGCCAATTTGGAGAGAATGTTTCTGTTTATTTTGATGTTTGATTTCTTTCATCATTTTTGCATAGTTTTCTGAATACAAATCCTGTGCATATTTTGTTTGAATGGTATCTAAGTATTTGTTGTTGTTGTTGTTATTATGTGCCATTGAGTTGCTTGTGACTCATAGCGACCCTATGTACAACAGCCCTAAACCCTGCTCTATCCTGTGCCAATCGCACTGCCTCTCACACACCCATCCTGATTACCCCAGTCACTGAATCAATCCACCTTATAGAGGATCTTCCCTTCTTGCGCTGTCCCTCCTCCCTCCCAAGCATGACATCCCTCTCCAAGGACCCGCCCTCCTTAAAACATGTCCAAAATATGTCAGACGAAGCCCCAGAATCCTTGCCTCCACGGAGCAGCTTGGTTTAACCCTCTCCAGGATGAATCTGTTTGTTTTCTTGGCAGTCCATGGTACATTCAATACTCTTCTCCAGCACCACAGTCAAAGGCATCTAAGTATTTACCTTGAAAAAATCTTTAGTAGCATTTTGCTTTTAATCTTAGTATCCATATGCTCATTTTTAGTGTATGAAAATAAAATAGATTTTCACATGTTTGTTTTGACCCTGTGACAGTACTGAGATGTAGGGTTTTTTTGAAAAAGGCTTCTTTTGTTTGTTTGGGGTGTTTTTCTCTTTGTAGATTCTTTGGAATTTTATATGCAGACAATCATGTTAGATCTAAATAGGGATAGCTTTCATTATTTCTTCTGTGTAGATTTCATTTCTTCCTTTGCTTCCTTCCTTTATTTCTCTTTTTCTTTTCATCATATTTCCCTTGTAAGGACTGAGAAAGAATGGAGAGAACTGACAACCCAGCTCTGTTCCAGATTTTACGGGTAAAACGTTCTGTATTTTATCATTAAGTTCAATGCCAGCTATAGTTTGTAGGTGTGTTCGATCAAGTTGATGACGTTCCTCTCTATCCTTCTCCTTTGAAGATTTTTTTACAAAAATGATGTTAAATGTTGTCAAATATTTCTCCTACATAAATTTATACAACCTATAATTTTTATTCTTTAGCTTGTTGATTGATATGTTTGATTACATTAATTGATTTAAAAATATTAAAAGAGCCTTTTATTCCTGGAACAAATGCGGTTTGGTGTCAGTGTGTAATTTGTTCATAAATTGCTGAATCTCATTTGTTAATATTTTGTTAAGGGTTTTTTCATCTGTGTGCTCATGAACACTATTTTGCCTAGGGTTTTGTTTTGTAAAATCACACATCATTTAATATTCATAATATTGTGCGATCGAGTTGACAATGATTTATAGCGACCCTATAAACAACAGATCTGAACCTTTCCTATCCTGTGCCATCCTCACAATCTCTGGTAAGCTTACATGCATTGCTGTAGTCAGTGTGTCAATCCATCTGGGTGATGGGCTTTCTCTCTTTCTCTGATCCTCTGCCTTTATCAGTGTGATATCTTTTTCCTAGCGCTGTGCCCTCCTGACCACATGATAAAACCATGTGAGATTAAGGTTCACCATTCTTGCCTCCAAAGAGCACTCTGGTTGCACAATGATTCTGCAATCGTGCTTCCTTCAAGTCATTGTACAAGCCTTGAAGACCATGGCTTGGATCAGGCAAAACTTAATCCTTAAACTGGCATCCTTGCTCTTTAACAACTTGGAAAAGTCCTCCTCTGCAAATTTCCCCAGTGCAATGTGTCTTTTGATTTTATTTTTTTTTGCTCTTTTTTAAAATTTATTATTAATTTCAATGAAAATTTACAGAGACTTTGGATTTCCATTCATTAATTGTTGCACTTTTCGCCCCTCCCAACTCTCCACCTCCAGAACACTACCCTCTTGGAAAAGTAAAAGAAAAATTCTTTTGTTGTTTTACAATCCCTCTCCCCAGGTCCACTCCACTATGCAGCCCGGACATGACAAAAAACCTAATCACATATCCCTCTTAAATAGTTTTCTCCCTCAACTGTTTCAATGCAGTATACATTATTGAACCCATCTTTCTCAGTCTCCCCCCAACCCCGAGGTCAGTCCTGTTTCACAATAGTGGCGCCGTGCAGTATTTGTCCTTTTGTGACTGAGATACCTCATTCAGTATAATGTCCTCCAGGGTCACCCATTTTGAATAATATTGCATGAGTTCCTTGTTTTTCAATGCAGCATAATATTCCATTGTGTGAATATACCACAGCTTCTCTATCCATTTGTTTACTGATGGGCACTTAGGTTGTTTCCAATTCTTTGCTATTGTGAACAAAGCCACCATAAACATGGGTGTGGATATATCTGCTTGGGTGGCAGTTATGGTCTCTTTGGGGTATATTCCCAGTAGTGGAATTGCTGGGCCAAATGGTATCTATTTGCAACTTTTTGAGAAAGCGCCATACCACCTTCCACAGTGGTTACACCATTTTACACTCCCACCAACAGTGAATAAAGGTTCCAGTTTCTCCACAACCTTGCCAAAATTTGTTGCTTGCCATTCTGTTAAATTTTGCTATTCTGACTGGGGTGAGATGCTATCTCATAGTTGTTTTTCTTTTGATTTCTTGACTACTGGTAGCATAGGTGTTGATTGTGCTGTTATTGTTAGGTGCCGTCAAATCCAGTATGACTCATAGCAGCCCTATGAACAAAAGATCTGAACCCTGTTCTACCTTGTGTCATCCTCATACTTCCTGACACACAAGAGCCCTTGTGGCAGTCACTGTGTCAATCACCTGGTTGAGGGTCTCTTTCACCAGCCCTCTACCATTGCCAGCATCATGTGCCTCTCCAAGGAATAGACCCACCTAGGAATATGACCCAAGTATGTGAGGCGAAGCCTCATCATTCTTGCCTCCAAAGAGCACTCCAGCTGCACTCTTTCCAAGACATGTCTCTTTGTTCTATTGGCCGCCCATGGAATGTTCAGTGCTCTTCTTGAGCATCACAGCTCAAAGGCCTCAATTCTTCATCTGCCATCCTTGTTCATTGTTCAGTTCTCAGATGCATAGCAAGTGATTTAAAAGACTATAGCCTGATTGATACACATTAGTCCTCAAGTTGACATCATTACTCCTCAATAATTTGGAAAGGTCTCTAACAGCATATTTTCCCAGTGCAATGAGTCTTCTTATTTCCTGACTGCTGGTACCAACAGTGTTAATTATAGATCCAAACAAGATGAAGCTATTGACAGTGTCAGTCTCCTATCCATCCATCATGATGTTATCTATTGGTCCAGTGGTAAGAATCTTTGTTTTCTTGACATTGAGATGCAATCCATACCAAGGCTGTATTCTTTGATCTTCTGCAATAAGTGCTTCAAGTCCCCCTCACTTTCAGGAAGCAAGGTTGTGTCACACAACACAGGTTATTGATAAGTCTCCCTCCAGTACCTCCTGGTACCTCCTGATACCACACTCTTCTTCATAACATCGAGATTTTTGGATAATTTGCTCAGAATACGGATGGAATAGGTGTGGAGAGAATGGGCAATATATTGAATGACCCAGAAAACATCAAAAGAAGATGGAGGGAATACACAGAATCACTGTACCAGTAAAAACTGATTGACACTGAAAAATTTCAGGAAGTACCATATAAATCAGGATGGATGGTGAAGAGATTGAGATTGTTAACAGCTTTAGTTTTTTGGCTCCATAGTCAACACTCTTGGCAACAGCAGCCAGAAAATTAAAAGATGTATTGTGATGGGAAAGTCTGCTGTTAGGGACCTCTTCAAAGTACTGAAGAGCATTGGTGTCACTCTAAAGACTAAGGTGCACCGGATTCAGGCCATGGTCTTTGCAATCACTTGCTATGTGTCAGAGAGCTGGACAAAGACTAGGGAGGATAGAAGGAGAATGATGCCTTTGAGATATGGTGTTGGAAAAGAATATACCATGGACTGTTAAGAAAATGAACAGACTCAACCTAGAGAGGGTTAAACCAGGCTTCTCCTTAGAGGCAAGGATTCTGAAGCTTTGTCTGACATACTTTCGACATGTTGCAAAGTAGGACCAGTCCTTAGAGAGGGACATCATGCTTGGGAAGGTGGAGGGACAGTGCAGGAGAGGAAGACCCTCTGTGAAGTGGATTGATTCAGTGACTGGGGTAATCGGGGTAGGTGTGTCAGAGACAGTGAGATTGGCACAGGATAGGGCAGGATTTAGGGCTTTTGCACATAGGGTCGCTATGAGCCGCAGGTGACTCAGTGGCAAATAACAACCACCACCACCACCATATGAACAGGAGCCAATGGTAATGAAGGAGGAAGTGGAAACTGCATTGAAGGCACTGTCAAAAATAAGACCCCATGCATCAATGGGATACCAATTGAGTTGTTTCAATTAACGGATGCAGCCTTGAACGTGCTCATCAGTCTATGCCAGGAAATTTGGAGGACAGCTGTCTGGCCAGCAGATTGTTGTTATTTGTTCTCATTCCCAAAGAGGTGACTCAACAGAATGTAGAAACTATCAAACAATTTATATAACATGAAAGCAAAATACTACTGAAGATCATTTTAAAAAGGACTAAAACAGTACATAGGTAGGCAACTGCCAGAAGTTCAAGCAAGACTTTGAAGAGGCCATGGCATCAGAGATATCATTGCTGATGTCAGATGGATCCTGGCTTAAATTAAGGAATACTGGAAGAATGTCTGTTTGTGCTTTATTGACTATGCAAAGATGTTTAACTGAGTGTATCATAATAAATTTTGCCTGACATTGAGAAGAATGGGAATCCTAGGACACTTAATTGTGCTCATGCGGAACCTATAGCTGGACCAGAAGGCTGTTGTGAAAACAGAGCAGGGGACACTACATGGTCAATTGTGTATCTAAGTAAAAGGAAATCTTTGAAAATTTTAATCTCTTACCCATCTAATATGATATAGCCTTTTGGTCCAGGTTTGAAAAATTTTATTTTGTCAATGTTGAGATAGAATGTATATTTATCTTCTCCCATAAATGCTTCAAACTGTCTTTGTTTTCTGCAAGGGAGGTGGTATCATTTGCACAGTGTAGGCTGCTGGCCTGATCATTCTTCTTTCAATAGTGATACCACATTTTTCATCATACAATCCGACTTCTTGAATACAGATTAAATAGGTATGGAGAAAAGATACAACCCTGATGCCCACCTTTTCATATTTTAAACCATGGAGTGTCACGTTGTTCTGTTTGGACAACACCTTCCTGTTGTATGTATAGGTTTCACATTAGCATAATTAAGTGTTCTGGGATTCCCATTTTGCTCAGTATTAGCCATAAATTGATATTATGAACATAGTCAAATGCCTCTGCATAGTCAATGAAACACAGATAAAAACAGTTCTGGCATTCCTTACTTAGAGTCAAGATCTTTATTTTATCAGTAATGACCTCTCCTGATTTAACCCTGAATTTCTGGCAGTTTCTTGTCAATATATTTTTCTAGTTATTTAAAATAATTTTCAGCAAGATTTTATTTGTATGTGATATTAATTATACTTTTTTGTAATTTCTGCACTATTATATCTTCTTTTTATCTGAAATTGGAATAAATATGGATCTCTTCCACTCATTTGGCCTAGTAGCTTGCTGGCTTCCAAATTTCTTGGCACAAACTAGTGAGCATGTCCAGGGGCTGAAATACATCAGTTGGTATTCCGTCAATCCTGGGCCTTATTTTTTGCTGGTGCCTTCAATGTAGTGTGGATTTCTCCCTTTGTTACCATTGGTTCCTGATCATATGTTCCTTCCTGAAAAGGTTCAGTGTTGACCAATTTATTGTTTAATAGTTACTCTGTGTATTCAGGCTGCTTTGAAGGAAATGCAAAAAAATAAGGCTCCAGGAATAGATGGTATACAAATTGACATATTTCAGTTAACAGATGCTGCCATGGACGTGCTCACCAAGTTGTGCCAAGAAA
>NW_006399780.1:584416-587892 GCF_000299155.1 Elephantulus edwardii | reverse complement strand
GGGTAGAGAGAATAGTGCAACAATGAATGAATGGAAACCCAAAATCTCTGTAAATGTTTATGAAAATTAATAAAATATAGAAACAAAAAGAAAAGAAAAAAAAAGAAGAGTTGATGGATTTAATGTTGGATTTAACTGAAGTGTGACTAACTGAAAAGTCCCTTCAATTCCACCAACTGCTCCTCAAAAGGAAAAATGTAGCAGTCTGTTTCTGTAAAGATTTACAGCCTTGGAAACTCTATGGAGCATTTCTACTCTGACAGTCTCTGTGAGTGGACATTGCCCTGACAATGGCATTGAGTAGAAGAGTCTCTGAGCAGCTATATAGCTAACTCATCCCCTCTTTGATATCTATAGCTCACAGTAGCCTCCCATGTACCCAGTTCATGTTTGGTTTTGATAATTAACTGACACATTTAATGTACATATCGTAAGTATTTAAATCTTAAAAAGATGGCCGAGTTTTCTTTATTCTTTCCCAAACACAATAAAGGCTCATCTGTCTGATGAAAAAGAAAAAAAATATAGCCAAGCCATGAAAGGAATCTCTAAAAAGGATACTGAAAACTGGCACAGAGAGGAAGAACAAGATGACAGAAAAATTAGCATTACATAGGCAGTCTGGGACCAGATGGGAGCCAAGAGTAATTTTGCTTCCAGGAGTAGAGTCAAGGACAAGACCCATTAGCAGGGTGAAGCGCCCCTGAAAGCCTTGGGGAAACCCTACTTTCTCTGATTTACCTAAAATGCCCCCCACAGTTAGATCTGTCTTTAATTTCATCACTCTATTCAAATTACCCCAGATATCAGTCCTGGAAACCAACTTTAATTAAGTTGGCTCACTGAATGTGCATAGATTTTAAAGTTGGAATGGTGGTATTTAAAGCATTAGTGCCTGTTTTTGAAACTGTAAAGGGAATAATTCATTTCACCTTGAAAGAGTCAGCTCGTTGAAAAGGAGTTAGAAGGGCACTGAGAGAATTTTAAATGCAATTTACGTTAAACCATCAGCTTTTCTGCATTGAACTTATACATGGCTTGGGACTTCTTACCTTGTTTTTCATTTCTGTGCTTAAAAAATAATTTTCCCCTCCCAGGGCTCTTTTTGTTCATAAAATGTGACAGTGTCAAAATCAGAAAGGAAAACCCCCATAAAATTATAAGACAACCCAATTATGAATCTAAATAATAAATATACACAAAGGTTGGGGGTTTTTTAAGGAAAAAAAACCCCAAAACACCACAAACCCACAACAATGGCTTGTCATCTATGCCTGTCAGACTTAATAAAAAAGAAAAGATTAAATAGGGTGGACTGCGGGCAGGCAGGCTGCTGCAAGAGCTTCCCTGAACAAGCTGCTTAAAACACAGTTTTCAGAAGCTGTTTCTTAAAGATTTATTTATTTTTGAGGAATAAAAAAGTCCACAGAATTTAAACAAGAGTTCAAGCATTCTTTTCAGCACAATGAAATTTCAGGTACAATTTTTTTCTGTTCCTCGGTCATTTAAATGATTTTTTTCTGTGACCTGTTTGTGTGCTTTGCCCAGTTTTTTCCTGCCAGATTGTCTTGTTCTATTGGTTTACACGAGCTGTGTGGATGTTATCAGCCCGTTTTTGTGTAGCACGAACTTTTACCACTCATTTTGCTCATGGAGAAGAGTATTGAATATACCATGGACTGCTAAGAAAACAAATAGGTTTGTCTTGAAGAGGTTGAAGCCAGAATGCTCCTTGGAGGCAAGGATTCTGAAGCTTCGTCTGACATGCTTTGCCATCGACTTGGAAGCAATATCTGCTACAGGATTCCAAAAACATCCTGCTACATCACTTTTGATTTTTTTCTGATCTTGTTTTCCAATTCCTTACGTGAAGCATATGTAAATTTTAGTATCAATTCAAACTCAACTCACTGCTGTCAAGTCAGAACCAACCCATAGCTGACTTTCCAGTGGGTTCTCAGAGGCTGTAAATAGCATGGGAGGTGATTACCCATCTTTCACCTGTCTAGCAGCTGGTGAATTCAAACCACCTGCCTTTGAGTTAACCACAAAACTCCTTTTGCACTAGGTCAACAGAACGTCATGTTTTAATGAGTTACCTTCTACTCCTTAATACATTGTTATGTGCCGTCGAGTTGAAATTGACTCATAGCTGAACCTCCAGCAAGTTTTCAGAAGCTGGCTTGGAATTGAGAAGATTGCTCATCTTTTCATCTTTCTCCTGTGGAGCAACTGGTGGATTTGAACTTCTGCCTTTAGGTTGGCAACACAACTCCTTACCAAGTAGGCCACCCAAACTCCCTTCCTTATTGTTGTTGTTATGTGCTGTCGAGTTGCCTGTGACTCATAGCTACCCCATGTACAACAGCCCTAAACTCTGCCCTATCCTGTGCCAATCTCACCATCTCCGACACACCTACCCCCATTACCCCAGTCACTCAATCAATCCATCTCATCGATGGTCTTCCTCTCCTGAGCTGTCCCTCCACCCTCCCAAGCATGACGTCCTTCTCCAAGGACTGGTCCCTCCTTGCAACATGTCCAAAGTATGTCAGACGAAGCTTCAGAATCCTTGCCTCCAAGGGGCATTCTGGCTTCACCCTCTCCAGGACAAACCTGTTTGTTTTCTTAGTAGTCCATGGTATATTCAATACTCTTCTCCAACACCACAGCCCAAAGGCATCAATTCTCCTTTTATCATCACTAGTCATTATCCAGCTCTCCGATGCATAGCAAGTGATTGCAAAGACCATGGTATGTATCAGGCGCCACCTTAGTCTCCAGACTGACATCATTGCACTTCAGTACTTTAGAGAGGTCTCTAACCACAGACGTTCCCCATGGCAATACATCTTTTAATTTCCTGGCTACTGGTGCCAAGAGTGTTGACTGTGGAGCCAAACAAACTAAAACTGTGAAAAATTTCAATCTCTTCACCATCTATTATGATGCTGTGAATAAGCTTAGTGGTGAGAATCTTTCTTTTCTTGATATTGAGCCTCAAACCATACTGAAGACTGCAGTCCATAGGCTTTAATATATAGGCACCAACCCCATTGAATGGCTGCTTTTACACACTGATTTGAAATGCCACTTTATCATAAATTCCTATATATATTTGGGAAAATTCTAGGCTTTGTTCTTTCTCTCATTATTTGAGTATGTTTATGTCACTGTCAACTTCTTTTGTGTAGTTTTTTTATTCTTATTCCTCATGTGTCTGTTGGCCATCTGCATGTCTTCCTTTGTGAAAAGTATTTTTAGGTCTTTTGCACATTTTATTATTGGGCTATATCTTCTAGTAATGCCACTCTCCATTCATATATTTATATTAACTTTTATATTCTTATTCTTGGATATTTCTCAAGTTTTATTACTATTGCTGTTGTTGTTGTTATGTGCCGTTGAGTCTCTTGCAACTCATAGCAACCCTATGTACAACAGCCCTAAACTCTGCTCTGTCCTGTGCCAATCGC
>NW_006399780.1:566636-577066 GCF_000299155.1 Elephantulus edwardii | reverse complement strand
CTGCAGTGGTAGCAGACGGGAAGGCTGCAGTGGTAGCAGACGGGAAGGCTGTAGTGGTAGCAGACAGGAAGGCTGAATCGCAGATCCCTATTTCATTTTCTAACACTTAAGTAAATACAAAACATTTTTCCTTAAATTTATTTCATATCTTATCATCTTGCTGATTGCTCTAATTTTTATGTTTTTTTGTTGCGTCTTTGAAGTTTGTCATAATATGAATTCTATACAAATAAAGATAATTGCACTTTCTTTGAAAGTACTTCTGTTCCCATTTTATTTTCTTGCTTTTCATCTCTTGGTTGAAATATCTAATACACATCATTATTATTATCATTATTGTTGTTGTTGATATATTATTATTATTACTATTAATAATAATTTCTAAATTGTTCCTCCCTTTAACTGGTTTGCCTTCAGTCTTTTTATCGCTTAAGATGATGTTTGCTGTTACTTTCCAGAAAACACTCATCCATGTCTCTCTTTTAAAGTTGGTGTGATTTTTTTTCTGTTTTGTTTACATCAAGCTTGTGTTTAGGATTCTGCTGAAACCTTTCAGCTGATATTTGGCCATAAAGTGATAAAATCATAAGATTTTTTTTCTTGCTTCATATGGTAGATTTAATGGATCATGTTCATAATCATGTTTGTGTTGAGCTGTCTCTGTGTTTTGGAATAAAGTCTTACACAGTCAGGGTGTGTTTTGTTTTAATATATCATCAGATTCACTTCAGATTTTACTTGATATTTTTGCATAAGTAGTCTTAAAGATTATTGAAAATTGTTTCTTTTTACTTGAATCCACGATCAAAACACATAGTACCAGCAGTCAAGAATTCAAGACATGTTGCATTGGGGACCTCTCCAAAGTTCTAAAAAAACAAGGATGTCTGGAAGTTGGGGGGAGAATAGGAAAAGAGGTGATAAATTATGAACACTGCATTGGAATAGATTAGGGGAGGAGCTTCCTCAAATTTACACATTATTGGGCATTGTATGTATGTATGTATGTATGACAACCACCCGGAGCGAGAGGTACATTGCAAAGCATTCTAGGGGAGGGGGGAAGAAAGAGGGGAAATATACAACAATGAATTAATTAAAAAATATTTTTTTAAAACCCCAAAACAAGGATGTCAAGTTTTTTTAAAGACTAAGGTGCATCTGATCTAAGGCATGGTATCTGCAATCGCTTCCTATGTATTTGAAAGTTGGACAATGAACAAGGAAAACCTGACAAGAATAGATGCCTTCGAATTGTGATCCTGGTGAAGAGTACTGAATATACTGGGACTGCCAAAGGAACAAACACATCTGTCTTGAAGGAAGAGCAACCAGATCGCTCCACTCGGTCTCACTTCCTTTAGGCATATTTTCAGGAGAATCCAGTGCTTGGAAAGGAATATCTCTCTGGGAAAGCTCGAAAGTTAAGAAAGGAAGACTCAGTGGGTTGACACAGAGACAACCACAGTGGACGTGAGCAGACAGAGCTCTGAAGACAGCGCAGGGTAGGGGAAGGTGCCCATCGGTTCACAAGTTGTTGGGAGTCGTAGTTGACTTGAAGACAGCTAACAACCATAATAGTCCTCAGGAAGAAATAGCTATTGTGGTAGTGTGTGTATATGTGTGTGGTAACTGTTCATGTTGTTGATTGCTTTTGTGTTGAGCATGACTCGTTTGTGTATTATAAGTGCACTCAAAACTCTCAGATTCATTGCTGTTGAGTTACAATCATCCCGTAGTTTCCCCTGCAGTGGGTTTTCCGAGGCTGTCAGCAGCTTGAAAGGAGCCTGCCCATCTTTGTCCTGTGGAGCTGCTGGTGAATCCTAACGGAGAGCCTCGGCTTTCAGGTTTGTCATCCAGCTCGTCATGGACTGTGCCATCACAACCCCCAGTTTCATGTCAAGTTCGTTGAAAAGGGTTTTTTTAATTTGAGCATAATCATTTGTACACATTTTGTTTCATTTCTGTACATTGTGTTTTATATAATTAGTCGCTACTGAGCAATGCCTGTTTTATCAAATCCCCATTATGCCTTGCTCATTCCTTCACCCCTCCACCATCCGTCCACTAATCCCTCCTGCCCTCCGCATTTCCCTCCGTCCCATTCTTCTGTTGAGAAGGTTTTCTGTGATTTATAAAAGGAATAGTTTGTTGTTGTTGGGTTTCCTTGAGTTGACTCTAACTTAAAGCAATTCTATGAACAACAAATGAGAGCCTTGTCCTCTCCCTTGCCATCCTCATGATCTTTTTTACAGTCACTGGGTCAGTTCATCGAGTGGAGGGTCTTCTTTCTCTCACTGGTCCATCTTTCCCAGCATGCAGTCTTTCCCCAAGGGCTGACCTTTCCTGACAACATACCCAAAGCATGTGAGACAGAGTTTCACCAAGCTTGGTGAATGGTAGTTTATCTGCTTTCTGTGTTCTTGAATAGTTTATATACACAAGAAGTATTCATTTGCTGTGGTTTGGGTATATATTTCAAGTAGCAAAACCATCTGGCTTTGGCAGGTGTGATAGATTGGCTTTTATTTCAAAATATGTGTTGAAATTTACTCTTGTGCTGTAAATATGACAGAATTTACATATTTAGGATCACTGGTAATGATTTGAAGCTGAATTAAACAAGAAAGAATTTTCCTTTAGTGTAAAGCTGTGAATTTAGACTTCTAGCTTCTGAAATGTGAGGAAATACTTTTTTAATCTTGAAAGTCACTCACTGTGCTATTTAAGTTACAACTGCATGCACTAGGAAACAAGGCAGTAAACTTTCTTCTTCTTTTTTTTCTTTTCTTTTTTTTCTATAATTATATTTTATTAATTTTCATAAACATTTACAGAGATTTTGGGTTTCCATTCATTCATTGTTGCACTAAGGGCAGTAAACTTTCACCTTTCCCTTTCTTTTTTAAGTGGTACGTCTTTGCTATCCTCTTTACATTTTAATGATCTCTGCAGACCTCCCATCACTTTGTGAATTTTTTCTTATAAAGTTAATAATTTGATCAAATTGATTATATTATTATTTACTGACAGAATATTGTCCAAGTAGTTCGAAATTTTTTAAAATCACCCTCATGCCTATCATTGTGTCTTCTCTTAATTCCTGATTACTTTACTTCTTCTTGTCATAGAATTGAATTCCAACTCACTGTGGCCTGATAGGATGAAGAAAAATTGCCCCAGGGGATTCCCAAAGCTATAAATCTTTACAGAAGCAAACTGCCCTGTGACAGGTTCAACCACCGGCCATTTGTTTAGAGGTTAAGCCCTTTAACCACTGTGCCATCAGAACACCATTGAATTACCCTTGCAAGAATCTAAATATATTTTTAAAATAGTTAATTTTTTACACTATTTATTTGTTCTATTTTTTTGTACTTAATTAATTTCAACATAGATACTAATTGCTATGCATCAGTCAGAAAGCTGGAAAATGACTAGGGAGGATAGAAGGAAAATTGATGCCTTTGAGCTGTGATGCTGGAGAATCTAGAAAGGAAGAAGCCAGGCTGCTCCTTGGAGGCAAGGATTCTGAGGCTTTGTCTGATACACTTTAGACATGTTGCAAGGAGGGACTAGTCCTTGGACAGGGATATCATGCTTGGGAGGGTGGAGGGAGAGCACAAGAGAGGAAGAGCCTCAATGAGATGAATTTCCTCAGTGACTGAGGTATTGGGGGTAGGTCTGTCAGAGACAGTAAGGTTGGCACAGGATAGAGCAGGGTTTAGGGCTGTTGTACATAGGGTCATTATGAGTCACAAGTGACTCGACGACACTTAACAACAACAATATTACATCCTGCTTATATTCTTTTGCTTATTTATTATTTTTTCTGGTTCTCTAAAAGGAATGCTTGGCTAGTTAATTTTGAACTTTTTTTTGCTTAATAGTAAAAGTAATTATGAGTAAATGATAAATATTTTTCTTTCAATGACTCTACCTAAAAAGATTTAAAATAAAGTGTATTAAATGGTATTGATTTCTGTGCAGCTTGTCAAGTTATTTGCCTTTTTATCAGTATTCATTTTAAAGAGTGTGTTTTATACTGCCAAGTGTGTGTATATATATGTATTAGCTGCTTTCCAGATCAGATATTATGGTCTATAAAACTACTTTTTATAGCATTTGAAAATTATTTTTTAGTATCAAAGCAAAATGCCATTTGGGGAAATTTTTTTGTAAGAAAAAATATAAACACATGTGATTGTTGATTCTTATTTAAATCATGAATATGTATTTAATAACTTCTTGCTTTGTCAGTGTCTGAGGCTGTATTCTCTAGAGGTACAAAATTAATGACAATACACATGTAAAGAATACATATCCCTGCTGCTGTACTGCTCTCGTAATTTTCTGAAGAATCTTTGACTAGTCACTGAGTGCTTAACCATTTTTTGGAATATAAAAACTCCTGTGTTAATGTTAAGGCTCTTCTTAAAAAATATTTGGCAAGTCTATAAAAAGTGTTGTATAAGAACATTTGATTGTGCTTATATGAAAGCTGTACTTGAACCAAGAGGCAGTCGTAAGAACCAAACAAGGAGACACTGCAGAGTTCAAAATTGGGAAGGGTGGCTGCCAGGGATGTATTCAGTCTCCATACCTTTTCATTCTGTATGTAGAACAGATCATCCGGCCCGCTGGGCTGTACTACGAGGAATGTGGCATCAGGGTTAGAGGAAGAATCATCAATAACCTGCGTTATGCAGGTGACACAACCCTGCTTGCTGAAACCGAAGAGGACCTCATGCACTTACTGCAGAGGGTCAAGGACTGCAGCCTTCAGTATGGACTGAGGCTCAATGACAAGAAGACAAAGATTCTCACCACTGGACCAATTGGCAGCATCAGGATGGATGGCCAAGAGATTGAGATTGTTCACAGCTTCAGTTTGCTCGGCTCCACAGTCCACACTCTTGGCACCAGCATCGAGGAAATAAAAAAACGTATTGCGATGGGAAAGTCTGCGGTTAGGGACCTCTCTAAAGTACTCAAGAGCAACGGTGTCTCTTTGGATACGAAGGTGCGCCTGATACAGGCTATGGTCTTTGCAATCACTTGTTACATATCAGAGAGCTGGACAATGACTAGGGAGGACAGAAGGAGAATTGACGCCTTTGAGCTGTGGTGCTGGAGAAGAGTATTGAATGTACCATGGACTGCCAAGAAAACAAACAGATTCACCCTAGAGAGGGTTAAACCAGGCTACTCCTTGGAGGCAAAGATTCTGGGGCTTCGTCTGACATACTTTGGACATGTTGCAAGGAGAGATAGGTCTTTGGAGAGGGACATAATGTTGGGTAGAGTAGAGGGACAGCGCAGGAGGGGAAGACCCTCTATGAGGTGGATTGATTCAGTGACTGGGATAATCAGGATGGGTGTGTCAGAGGCAATGCGATTGGCACAGGTTAGAGCGGGGTTTAGGACTGTTGTACACAGGGTGGCTATGAGTTGCAAATGACTTGACGGCACATAACAACAACAACATAAAAAGTGTTGTATAAGAACATTTGATTGTGCTTATGTGAAACCTGTACTTGAACCAAGAGGCAGTCGTAAAAACCAAACAAGGAGACACTGCAGTGTTCAAAATTGGGAAGGGTGGCTGCCAGGGATGTATTCAGTCTCCATACCTTTTCAATCTGTATGCAGAACAGATCATCCGGCCCGCTGGGCTGTACTACGAGGAATGTGGCATCAGGGTTAGAGGAAGAATCATCAATAACCTGCGTTATGCAGATGACACAACCCTGCTTGCTGAAACCAAGGAGGACCTGAAGCGCTTGCTGCAGAAGATCAAGGACTGCAGCCTTCAGTATAGATTGAAGCTCAATATCAAGAAAACAAAGATTCTTACCACTGGGCCCATTAGCAGCATCAATATGGATAGTGAAGAGATTTAGATTGTTAACAGTTTTAGTTTACTTGGCTCTACAATCAACATTCTTGGTACCAGCAGCCAGAATATCAAGAGACTAATTGCATTGGCAAAGTCACCTGTCAGGGACCTCTCCAGAGTACTGAAGAACAATGACATCAGGCTGGAGACTAAGGTACACCTGATTCAGACTATAGTCTTCACAATTGCATGCTAGGCGTCAGAGAGCTGGACAGTGACTAAGGATGATAAAAGGAGAATTGATGCCTTTGAGCTGTGGTGCTGAAGAAGAGTTGAATATACTATGGACTGCTAGGAGAACAAACAAATTTGTCCTGGAGAGGGTGAAAACGGCCTGCTCCTTGGAGGCAAGTATTCTGAAACTTTGTCTGACATACTTTGGGCATGTTGCAAGGAGGGACGGGTCCTTTGAGAGGGACATCATTCATGTTTGGGAGGGTGGAGGGATAGTGCAAGAGAGGAAGACTCTCGATGAGGTGAATCGATTCAGTGATTGGGGTAATGAGAGTAGGTGTATGTGAGACAGGTAGGCACAGGATAAAGTAGGGTTCGGGGCTCTTGTACATAGAGTTTCCATGAGTTGCAAACAACTGAACTGGCACATAACAACAACAACAATAAGAATTAGCACCGCTTAAATACAGAAGAGCATTGATGTCAGTTTAAAGACTAAGGTGAACCTGATTTAGGCCTTGGTCTTCTCAATTACCTGTTACACATCAGAGAGCTGGACAATGAAAAAGGATGACAGAAGAAGAACTGATGCCTTGGAGTTGTGATGCTGGATAAGAGTATTGAATATCTATCTCATGTACTGCCAAAAGAGTAGATATGTCCTGAAAATATTGTGGCCAGAGTGCTCCTTGGAGGCAAGGATGATGAAGCTTTATCTTTCATACTTTGGAATGTAACTAGATGAAGCTATTCTGTGGAAAGAGACATAATGCTTGGAAAGATGGTCAGTGATGGAGAGAAAGATCCCTATTGAGATGGATTAAAACTGTGACTTCAGTAACAAGTCTCAGTGTCTCAGAGATGATGAGGATACCACAAGATACGGCAGATTTCAGATTGGCTGTTCATAAGATTGCTATGATTTGTACTTAATTTGATAACACCTAACAAAAACAACAAGGAATTCTGGTGGCCTCATGGTAAGAAGCTGTACTACAACCCCAAAGGTGTGCAGTTTGAATCATCCAGTTGTTCTGTGGGAGAAGGATGGGCAATTCCTTCCCATGTGATTTAGTGCTTCTGAAAATCCCCTGGAAGGTCAGCTATTAAAAGGTTCCCATCTGACAGCACACTACAACAAGAACAAGATGTGAGAAGGGATTTCTGGTGGCCCATGTGATAAGGAGTTGTGCTGCTAACCCTAAGGAATGTGGTTCAAATATACCAGCTGCTCTCAGGGAGATGGATGAAAAAATTCTCCTGGATGGTCAGTTATGTGTTGGTTCTGACTTGACTGGCACTTAGCAACAGTAACAATATCTCTGCTCTCAAAATGTATAAGCCAAAAAAAAAGTATAAGCAATGGTCTAAAGAAAGACACACGACTGTAAGATTTTCACTTAAAGTTAATAGGCACAATAAGATGCATTTGCAATTGGCTGCACATGAAAGTTGGACAATGAATAAGGATGACAGAAGGCTTGATACTTTTAACTGTGATGCTGGAGAGGAGTACTGAATATTTCATGGGCTGCCAAAAGAGCAAATGAAATCTGTCCTGGGAGAAGCGCAACTGAATGCTCCTTAAAGGCAAGGATGGCAAAACTTTTTCTCACATACTTCGCACATGTTGTTAGGAGAGGTTGTTCCTTGGAAAAGGGGTATCATGCTGGCAAAGGTGAAAGGTCAGTGAAAGAGAGGATCTCAGAGCTCTGTTGACATCGTGGTGTATCAGCGGAGTCAAGTTTGTGGGAGATGGTGAGAACAGTGAAGGATAGGGTAAGACTCAGATCTGTTTTTCATAGAGTTGCTATGAATTACAATCAACTCTACAGCACAAATAATGCAGTTGATACCAAATTTTTGCTTTACAATTTTCTAATGTATGAATTTAAGTTGGATCCACTGAAAAATAGGTCTATGGATATGAGTCTCAATTAATTTGTCTGTTAGGATGACTTTTCTCTATTTGAAGGTCCAACTGGTCAGTTAAAGTCATTATCATTTCATGAAGTCTAGATGAAGAACTTGGGATGGCTTCACTCATCAGCACAGGGTTTCTGAAGGCTACAGGACCCAGGGATCATACACAGGTCTAATGACATCCTGCAGATCCAGAGGGGTATTTTCCCGCCAAGCATTTCCTTTTACAATGATGGAAAAACTTTCTAGAAACTCTAATTGACTTCTCAGCTTTCTTTAGTAGGAAAAAGAAGCAAGAGAAATGCAGTATGGGAGTTAAAATCTAATCACCAAAGCAGATAAAAATCCTCAAACTCCAGTGACTTTATCCCATTACTTTATTTCTTGCTCATGTAATTGTTCAAAATTTCTGGTTCTCCTGGCTTTGTCTCTGTAAATGATTCAGAATCTCAGGCTTCCTCTACCTTGTGTTAGTGCTGCTATAATAGAAATACCGTAAGTGGATGATTTTAGTAAACACAAATGTATTTAGGAGGCTAAATGTCCAAATTTAAAGCATCAGTTCATTCTAGCAGAAGACTTTGTGTAGGAAGGTCTTTTTCTGGTTTTGCTCCCTGGTTATCTTCATATGTCTTAGCATTTCCCCTTATCTCCTATCTCCTCTGCTCCCTATTTCATCTTTTACATCTCAAAACAGGTTGACTCACAGTGCTTCTTGCACTAATTCTGCTTCACTAACATAACAAAGACAACCAATTCTCAAGTGGATCATCACCACAGAAACAAGGGTTAAGATTTACAGCATATATTTTGGTTAGACACAGATTAATTGAAAACACCCTGAGATCCTTAGAGAAGGGAGAAAAATATTTTCAACAGCCCCTTTTGATCTAAAAACTCAACAAGGTGGCCTCAAAGACCCTTTATGGAAAGTTCTGGATTTTGGTGTCAGCTCTGTTAGAAGTTGTTCTGAATATTTTTAGAAGTGACCACTGGAGGGTGCCTATGTGCTAGAGAGAATTCATTAGATGTATTGTGAGAATGAGGCCCACAGCTATGTATCCAGTTTATGTATGTCTAAGTGTATGTGTTGGAAGTGTGAAATCATTGCCCATGATTTAAAAATTAAGACTGGCTCCCTAATTCCTTCTCTCTTTTTCCATCCCTTACTCATTTTCACATGATTTTCCCCCACAAATTTAACATTTGATCAAAGCAAAGCATTCATGCACACATACATATATATAAATGTAGTTGTTTTTGTTAGGTGTCATGACTTTGACTACAATTCATAGTGGCCGGCAGGAACACACAAAGTCACTATACAAAAAAAAATTGACCAACACTGAAATATTTCAGGAAGCACCGTATGACAAAGAGCCAATGGTAATGAAAGAAGGAGTTCAAGCGGCACTGAGGATGTCGGCAAAAACTAAAGCCCCAGGTATCAGTGGGCTGCCAATTGGCATAATTCAACTAACAGATGCAGCCCTCAACGTGCTCACCAGTCTATGCCAGGAAATTTTTAAGACAGCTGTCTGGCCAACTGACTGGAAGAGATCTATATTTGTTTCTATTCCCAAGAAAGGTGACCCAGCAGAATGTGGAAATTATCAAGTAATATCACATGCAAGCAAAATATTGCTAAAGATCATCTCCAAACAGTTAAAACAATACACTGACAGGAAACTGCCAGAGGATCAAGTGAGGTTTAGAAGAGGCTGTGACACCAACAATATCGTTGTGGATGTCACATGGCTCCAGTGAAAGCAAAGACTACAAAGATTGTCTATTTGTGCTTTATTGACGGTGCAAAGGATTTGATTTTATGGATCATAAAAAAAAACAACCCTGTGGCTAACATTAAGAAGAATGAAACCGGGAGATCCAAGATGGCGGTGGAGGCAGAGACAGCGTGGTGAGCAGTGGGAGCAGCTAATCACTTAAAGCAGGGCTATTATGGCCTTCCACAGACTTCGGCTTATTGATAATTGAACACTTAAACAGTTGATGACTGTCCCTCAGGGAAGACTGAGGCTCAATAACAGGAATTCACAGATTCCCAAGGAGAAATGGGTGAGTCACGTGGCTGCCAACACCCCCCACACACACAGAGCCTGTGCTGTGCTGCGCTGCACAGCCACTGCAGCTCCATGAGGCTTCCACAGCCTGAACGAATGGATTCCCTCACCCAGGATGAATGCTGAGCACCGACCCTCCACAAGACTGGTGCAGCGAAGCCACCACACTGCCTCAAGGTGGACTTGTTCTGGGGAGAATTCTTAGAGGCAGGATGGCGGCTGTGGGGGAAGCGGGCTCCTGCCGGCCGCCAACCCAAGAGGGACTGTGCGCATTCCAAGCACCTGTGCGGTGGGGTGGGGGGGTTGCACCCCCAGTGGCTGCCCATGCTGGGGGGGCCACATGCTTCCCACCG
>NW_006399780.1:551174-565571 GCF_000299155.1 Elephantulus edwardii | reverse complement strand
CGCCCCTGTTCAGCATGAAGAAGTCAGAGAGTCAGCATCCAATTCCCAAATCAATAAGACAGTTGGTTTAATTCCTATTGGAAAATGCTTGTCATTCCTCTGTAGCATCTGGTCCCCACTGTACCCTCATCATTTCCTTCACCTGCTCCCCCCACCGACCAAACTGTGCAGCTCTGCAGCTGCATCCTGGCCCATCCTCACCCTTCTGCCCCCAGCCCTCACCTCCTTGTACCCTCAATATGTTTTTCCCAATAAAAAAAAAGAAGAATGAAACCCCAGAATACTTAATTGTGCTTATGTGAATTTATACCTAGATCAAGAAGTTGTTTTCTGATTGGAGCAAAGGAACACTTCATAATTCTGGGTACTTTGATAAAAGTCGACAGTTATAGAAAGGTTTCAGGCCTTTTGTTCCCAGGGTCACTATGAGTGTGCTTGACATAAAGGCAATCAACAACAAGGTTTATCATTCAAAATGTCTTTCCTAACCAATGATTAACTGTTTACTTTGTACTAAAGTATTTATTATGTTAAGTAGAGAGAATTAGGATGGATTCCAAGTCCTACCCTACTAAAGACTTTAGAATGTCTGCCTTCAATGGATGGTCTACAATGATCACCAGCTTGCATACCCCAAGTCATGTGAGTCCATTCCTGTGATGTGTCTGAGTCTAGCAAACAATGAACCTGAGTGACATAGAGGAGCTAGGGAACTGAACAAAGGAAGAGCTGTCGATGTCAGAAATCATGGATATATACAGCGGTCAAGCATTTGGGACAACATTGATTCAAGACTTCTTATAACTGGTCTGCTGCTAACTTTAGTACAGCATATTAGAAAAACAGTGGCTTAAAATCAGGAAGGCGGAGTCAAGCATGTATCTTTTCTCCATGGACTCTGTGAAGAAAGGCATGTGGAATCAGGATAGGAGGAAGACTCATTAACATCCTACATTATGCAAATGATATAACCTAGCTTGCTGAACTTGAGAAGGACTTGAAACACTTGCTATTTTAGATCAAGGACTATAGCCTTTGGTATGGATTACATGCCAACATCAAGAAAACAAGGTCCTCAGCACTGGGCCAGTAGGCAACATCATGATGGATGAAGATAGGATTGAAGCTGTCAATGATTTCATCTTGCTGAATCAAAAACCAACACCCTTGGTACCAGCAGTGAGGGAATCAGGAGACATATTGCTTTGGGCAAGTTCACCATCAGGGACCTCTCCAAGACACTAAAGAACAATGATGTCAGTTTGAAATCTAGGGTGTGACTGATTCAGTCACTTATTACACATCTGAGAGCTGGATAGTGAATAAGGATGGCAGAAATTGGGGTGGTGGAAAAAAGTACAGAATATCTCATGGGCTACTCCAAAATAACAAAGATATGTCTATTTTAAAAGTGTAACCAGAGTACTTGTTGGAGGCAAAGATGGCAAAGTTTCGCCTCTCATACTTTGGGCATGTTGCTAGGAGAAGGAAAGATATGCTTGAAATAATTGAGAGTCAATATATGAAAGAAAGACCCCCAATGTGATGGATTGACGCAGTGATTGCAGCAATAGGTGGAAGTGTGTCAGAGATGATGAAAATGGCAAAGGTTAGCTCAGGTCTGCTGTTTTTAGAGTCATTATAAGTCTTATAGAAATTTATATAGTTGTATGCTTGGCTTTACAAGCAACACTCTTGGTTCCAGCAGCCAGGAACTTAAATGACAAATTGCACTGGGAAAGTCTGCTGTCAGAGACCTCTCCAAAGTACTGAAGAACAACAATATCAGTCTAGAGACCAAGGTGACACTTAGGTGTTACTTGCTATGTGTCAGAAAGCTGGGCAATGACTAGGGATGATAGGAGAATTGATACCTTTGAGATGTGGTGTTGGAGAGGAGTATTGACTATACCATGGACAGCTAGGTTCATCTTGGAGAGGGTGAAACTAGGCTGCTCCTTGGAGGCAAGGATGCTGAAGCTTTGTCTGACATATTTGGGGCATGTTACAAGGATAGACCAGTTCTGCTGCTTAATAGGAGAAAGACGGGCAATCTCTTCCTTTGACATTTACAGCCTCTGAAAAATCCACTGTAAGGTCAGCTAAGAGTTGGTTCTGACTAGATACATAACAATGACATAATAGTACACTGTTATTGAACTCAGAAAATTTAACATTAATATAAAAATATTATATATAGTGAATGTTCATATTTCACCACTTGTCCAAACATGGTTTCTAATAGACATTTTAACAACAATCCAAAGTAATGTTATACTTTGGAATTAGTTTTTATTTTCTTCTGTTAATGTGAAATGTCAGTGATTCAGAAGGTTTTCACCTATTGTACCATCACTTTGACTATGACTCACAGTGACTCTGTGAACGGTAGATCTGAAACTTGCTCTGTCTTGTACCATCCTCATGATCTCAACCATGCTCAAGCCCACTGTTACGGTCACTGTGTGAATCCATCTCCTTGAAAATCTTTCTCTTTTTATTTGGTCAGATTAATTGTTCAACTTACAGATTCGCATGGAGCAATTGAAAATACCGTGACTTGGTTCAGGTACACCTTAGTCTTTACACTGGCATTCTTGCTCTTTAGTCTTTTTGGAGAGGTCCTTGACAGCAGATTTTTCCAATGCAATGCATCTTCTGATTTCTTAACTGCACATCTTCTGATTTCTTAACTGCAGCTAAGATGGGTGTTGATTGTGTATTCAATTAAAATATGTCTTCTAAAAATGTAGTCTTCTTAGAGCCATGTAATCAGCTGCAAGTAAATAGTCTTAAGACATAACTTTTTATACTATCATGTGTACTATCAAGATAAGGGTATCTGGTTTAAAATTAAGATTCTGAATAATTTTTTTTTATGTGAGTAAAACTCAAACTCACTGCCGTTCAATCAGAACCAACTCATAGCTGACCTTCCAGTCGGTTTTCAGAGGCTTATAATTGCATTTAGGAAGGTGGTCAGCAGTTCTCCAGGGGAGCAGCTGGTATATTCAAACCACTAGATAGGCACCACCTTTGTGTTAACAGCTCAATTCCTTATTGTCTACACCATCAGAACTCCGTTAATAAACAAGACAAGTTATTTTGTGAAATGTTCTTTGAGATTGGGCTTTTCTGATGTTTTTTCATTAATAGATTCAGGTTATGCATTCTTAGCAGGAATAACTCAGAAATATTATTGCGTTCTTCACAATTCATCTTAACAGGAGGCCCATAATGGTGATTTGCTAATTATAGGTGATGTTAATTTTGATCATTCTGTTAAGATGGCTGCAGCTCCCCATCCCCATTGTAAAAAACAGCACTTTCCACACAATTTGGAAGATAGCCATTTTGCCAGCTGACTGGAAGAGATCTGTGTTTGTGCCCATTAAAAAAAAAGAAAGAAAAAAGGTAATCTAACAGATTGTAGAGATTATACAACAATATAATTAATATCAAGTAATTTACATAAAAGTGTTTGTAATATTGCTGAATATAATAGAAAAAACAGCTGGAGCACTGCATAGACAAAGAGTTGCCAGAAATTCAAGCTCGTTTCAGAAATGGTTGTGAAATTAAGGACATCACTGTTGTGTCAAATGGATCTTGGCTAAAAGCAGAACACAGCAAAGAATGTTCAGTTGTATTTTATTGATTATGAAAATGCATTTGACTGTATGGACCATAATAAATTATGAATGATATTGAGAGGAATGGGATTCTACCATACTTAATTGTGCTTCTGTGGAAATTTGTACAAAGGCCAAAAAAACAACCATTAGAAAAGAAAAGGATACTTGCATGATTTAAAATCAGGAAAGGTGGGTGTTAGCATTATAATCTCTCACCATACCTAATCAACCTGTATTTTAAGCAAATAATGCTAGAAGAAGAAGAAAATGGGTATCAGGTTTGGAAGGAAATTCATTAACAACCTGAAACATGCCACTGATACAACTTTTCCTGCAAAAAAACCCCCAAACTTGAAGCACTTACTGAAAAATAACAAAGACTATTGCTTTCAGAAAGAACAAAACCCAACAAGAAAAATCCTCACCGTTGGACCAATAGACAACTTTATGATAAGTGGTGAAAAAACTGCAATTATCAAAGATTTCATTTTACTTGTATCTGCAATTAACACCCACAGAAGCAGCAGCCAAGAATTTAAAAGACGTATTGCATTGGGCAAATCTGAAATCAGACATTTCTCCAAAATAGATTCAGAATCACTACCCCACAGCACTGTGAAACACAAACCTGCTAAAAGACTTCACACTTTGTCTGCAGTTCCCTTTTTGTTTTTGTCTACAAACTGGTAGTATATAGTCAAAATATTGTGTTCAGAAGGTACTTAGTTTATTTTATTCTTGTGTGTGTACCATCAAATCGGATCTGAGAAGGTACTTAGTTTAGTTCTTGATTTTTTCTTTACTGGTTATTTTATTTATTTGAGACACAGTAAAGTTTGATTCTGTTTGCATTCAAAGTTAGGGACTTTTCTTTTGTTCTCTTTGATTATTTTATTTGCTTAAGTTCTTAAAGCATAAATCATAATCCAAAATTCTAAGATATATAAAAAGCCATATTCCTCTATTTCATTCTGTTCCCATGTGCCCCTACATGTAACCATTTAATTATTCTTTTTAACTTATTTTTCCTATGTTTATTTCTGCAAAAATAAGCAGGTATCTTAAAATCTAGAGCAATGAACCAAATCTAGAGAGATTTCAGACAGATATTGGGTACAGTTTCTTTTGAATGATGGCAAGAGGTCAAAAAATAAAAGAAGATTTGGCAGAGAATTGGCAGACAACAGAGGTGTTTGCAGGTTGACAGAATTAAATTAATAACATATATGGATTAAGATCTTAAAATGTATTTCCCTATAAATTGCATTCCTTTAAATCTTCTGGAAAAGTCTGTGCTTCCCAGGCATGCACTTACTAACCAATTGAAAAATAAAATCTATTATTAAATAAATTCTGATTCATTGTGACCTGATATAGGATACAATAGAACTGGACCATATTGTTTCCAGGGTTGTAATTAGAATTGAATCATACTTCCACCTTTTTTCTACAGAGCAGCTGATTTGTCCCAACTGCCAAACTTTCAACTTAATCACTGTACCACCAAGAATCTTAACCTAGAATGAAAATCTGTGGATTATCAGACAGTAAGAGACAACTCTGGGTCAATGATTCAGAAGATTTTCATCTACACTGTATAAAATCAACCTACTCATTTATCTGTCACAAATTTGAGCTTCTAGGTTCCCTTTTGTTGTTGTTGTATGTCTTAAAATTACTCATGACTGAGTGTGAAAGTGCAAGAAGTTATGTTTTAGAGTCTTTACTTCACAGATCCCTACATGATAGCACTATGAGTAGGTTGTTGTGGATGTGGTTATTACTAGGTGTCATTGACTTAACTATGACTCATAGAGATCCTATAAACAACCTTGCTGTAAAAAGAGCAAAGAGCTACGTGGGGACAGCCATATCTTACCTTTATCAGCTTCACAAAGGGTAACTGCCCAAGTCTACAGCATCAAAACACAAAGCCAATTCTCATGAGGTCAGACATGTCCTCCACACTCCCATATCTCCTTTTATTCATCTCAACACCAATCTTACTGCTTTGCTGGGTCCAAAATCTGATGTAACAGCTAACAGCCCACACAGAACCATACTGAGGAAGTCAAAGGGTTATAATCCAGATTGAGAATGGAATATAGTCAGGACAGCTCCCAAAATGCGCAAGCAAGCATCTATCTTTGAGGCTTTAAGTGTTCCCAAGTTTTCAGTTCTGCCAATAATGTCTTCCTCCCACTCCAATTGTCCAATAAAGTTTTCAGTCCTACCAATATTGACTTACTCCAGTTCCCCAAGGTCTCATCTCACATCATTGTCAGGTTTCTACTTCAGCCGTGGCTGTTGCTGCTGTCTTGAAGTGTGTTCTCCATTTTCCTGTTTCTTTTTCACCAGAGTGAGGAAGGTCTCTTTCTTCTTAACTTCCAGAGGAAGATCCCCTTTCTGCAGGTAAAGATGTTCAATTTATTGGTGAGACTAGCCAGTCCTCTTGTAGATTGTTGACACTTAGCCAATCCTCTTGTGGAATGGTAAATAGCCAATCGCTCTGTGGATACACCAACACACCCCATTCACATAGGCCCACGCACCCACTTGCAAATAGTCCTAGAAAAGCCATATTGGAAAACAAACTCCCTACTTGCTCTACAACTTGAAGATGTAACTTTTCACACCCTTTTGAACATATTGTATCACTTGGGAAGATATTGTTAAAAGATAAGACTTTTGGTTCAGTTAAGACCAAAGTAGCCCTGAGACTCTACATTTAGCAAACTCCAGGTGATAGTTGTTGTTGTTGTTAGGTGTTAATATGACTCATAGAGAACCCTATGAACAACAGATCTGAACCTGTCTTATGCTATGCTGACTGTATCAGTTCACCCTTCAGTTCACCTGTTTAAGGGTCTGTCTCTCCTTTGCTGACAGGTGTTGAAGATCCTGCTAATAATATAAGAACCATAATTTTAGTAACAAGGTAGGACACTGGTTCTCAGATGTGGCTACACACTGAAAATAGTTAGAAGAATTGAAAATATTTAACCCTAGCCCCATACCCAAAGATTCTGATTTAGAGTGTAATCTGAAATAATAATTTCTAAAAGCTCCTTCGGGGTTTCTAATGTACTACCAAATTTAAAAAAAATTAACACTGCTCTAGTAACCAGGGTCTTTGACAATATTCATGGCTGGTAACTGAAAGGATGGGAGTCCATATCTACCCAGATGTGCTCAAAAGAAAGGGCCATTTACTTTGGAAGCATCAACTGCTGAAAACTCTGTGTATCTTCATTTACTGTGACATACTTGGGACTACTAATGAGTCAGAATTTACTCCATTGCTACTGGTGGTGGTAGTGATGGCGGTAGAAATGGAAGTTCTCTCATTGGAAAGGAGTTATGGAATTCCAATTCTATTTGTTTTGGGGTATTATTTCTACCATGTGTGACTTTCCATCAGATGCTGGTTTCGAGTGTGAATAGATAATATGTCAACAGTTTTTGCTCAATTGCTTTGCTCCCTGAAATTGCTTTCTTGCACCAGAATGAAACTGCTGGGAATTTGAGATAGAGAACATCAATTCTAATAAAGGAACATGTTTGTGCTCATATTGACACATTTTTGCATCATATTGCTATTAGGACACATTTACTGCCTCATTTGCCATAGCTAATACTTTTTTAAAATGATGATTAAAAATCTTAAGTGTCTGCCATTTTGTCCAGCAATGAGTAAATTAAACATCTTCATATGGAGGAACTTCAAACATTTAGTGAAAATTGTAATGTAATTTGTAGGAAAGATTACGGCTGAACCATCTTTCTAAAGACTTGATAACCGAAGTGAATTTGCAATAACACATGCTCATGCACACACACACACACACCCACCCCAACCACCAAAACCATTGGTTCCTGGCCTGGCCATAGTATCTCTGCTCCAGACTGGAGGCTTCAGTGAGCCCACAATCATGAAGAATTAGTTGAAATGGCACTACAATTATCTTGAATTATTACCTCATCCTTAAAAGAAAATATCCTAATAAACTTCTAGTCCACCCAGAAGCATCTACAATTTGGAATAAGTTAATTTCTCTGTCTTCTTCCCTGAATTACTCTTTCATGTTCCTTCATTGTGGGGCTAACAATACAACGGAGTTGTCATTGTTCCATTTTAGGTTATAGATGTTTCTTGCAAATGTTTCAAACTTAATGATCAGTAGAATCCAAACTTGAGGCAAATTTACCATAAATGCCTGGTCATAAAAAGTGATGTTTTTGGAGCTAGTTGATCTATCTTTAGACATGAGATGAAAATTCATGCTTAAATAAATATTCTTACTTTTTTCCAACATAATGTTCTTTTATCAGTAACTTGTGGTTGTTGTGAGGATGAACACTGTGACACTGATGTGTCAAATGTGTTAATGGTTGGTTACCCAATGCAGACAGTGTAGGGTGGAGCTCCCCGATTAAAACAAGCTTAGAAGCAGGAGTGGCATCCACCTCTGAAATAGCTTGCCTCCGGAAATCCTATGAACCCGGAGAGAGGATGAAAGACACACAAGCATTAAGGACTCTCCTTCATAGGGTCTCTATGAGTCGCCTGCGACTTGACAGCACTTAACAACAACGTTCTTTTATACTTCATAAAAAATGCACAAACTTTACCCAAAAGTAAAGTAAAAGATGTAGTTGTTAAATTAATAATACCTTAGCATCAATTACACTTCTTTTTGGCCAAATGACCAATTACCTGTCAGATTTATTAATCAGGTACTTACTATTTAAAATTATTTAAAGTGTGCATTAAAGTTGTACAAATAAAACTTCCTGTGGGAGCTATCTAGATCAATATGCTTCTTTCAGAAAGTTATTCCACATTAATCTGGACTTCCAAGAAGGTGGTGAGTGGGATTTTTTTTCTTGTATAGATATATTCAGGGAAGATGCATTTTAAGTGTTCTTTCCTAAACTAGACCCTGAAATTAATAATAACAGAACAAAGAACATATATTCCACTGACTTCACTTCAGTGGAAATGCTTTCTCTAATGTTTCTGCCACATAGTCCCTAAATGTTGTAAATGGTTGATGACCTTGATTACTAACAGAAGGGTTGATAGTTCCAGTGCACCCAAAGGCAACTCAGAAGAAAAGCTTAACTATCTGCTTCTGAAAGGTCACAGCCATTGAGAACTCTATCCAATATAGTTCACCCTGATGTACATGGAATTGGAAAGGATGTGATGGTAACTGGGTTTTTTTTAGTCTTTCATACTGACACTCCTTTCTGCTCCACAGTAGGACATCAAGAGCAGATACTTGGGCCTGATCACAGCTCTGTTGAGGTCCACCATTGAGAACTTTCACCAATCCTGCCAATGCCATTGCCAAAATGCTACCATAAAAAACACCTGAATAAAAAGGCTAACATTGAAATATTATGAAAAACTATACTCAAATATGAAAATCTAGAGGAAATGGACAAATATTTATAAATTCACAACCTATCTAAACTGATACAAACCTAAATTGAACACCTAAACAGACCCATTACAAAAGAAGAAATTGAAAAAATAATAAAATAACATCCAGCCAAAAAAGCTCTGGACCAGATGGTTTTACAAGTAAATTTTATCAAACATTCAGAGAAGAACTATCCCCAATTCTACATGAACTATTTTAGAAAATAGAACAAGATGGAATTCTCCTAGATTCATGCTATGAAGCAAACATATCCTTGATACCAAAGTCAGGTAGAGACACAACCAAAATAGAAAACTATAGGCCGATTATCTCTCATGAATGTAGATGCAAAATTCCTGAATAAAATCTTGGCCAATAGAATCCAATGATACATCAAAAAAATAATTCACCATGGCCAAGTGGGATTCATAACAGGTATGCAAGGATGGTTCAACATAAGAAAAATAATCAAAGTAATTCAGCACATAAATTGCTGAAGCAAATAACAAGAACCACATGATCCTACTAATTGATGAAGAAAAGGCCTTTGACAAAATCCAACACCCTTTCCTGATTAAAACACTCAACAAAATATGAGTAGAGCCTTTTTCGAAGATGGCACTGAAAGAGGAAGCCCCTGACCCTCCCAAAACTGAAGCCAAAGTGAAGGCATTAAAGGCCAGGAAGGCAGTCCTGAAGGGCATCCACAGCCAAAAAAAAAAGAAGATCCGCATGTCACCCACCTTTTGGCGGCCTAAGAAACTGAGACTCCAAAGGCAGCACAAATACCCCCAGAAGAGTGCCCCCAGGAGAAACAAGCTTGACCACGATGCCATCATCAAATTTCCCCCAACCACTGAGTCAGCTATGAAGAAGATAGAAGATAACAACACACTTATGTTCATTGTGGATGTCAAGGCCAACAAGCACCAAATTAATTAAGCTGTAAAGAAGCTCTATGACATTGATGTGGCTAAGATCAATACTTTGATTAGGCCTGATGGAGAGAAGAAGGCCTATGCTCCTGATTGTGATGCTTTGGATGTTGCCAACAAAATTGGGATCACCTAAACTGAGTCCAGCGGGCTAATTCTAAATATAAATTTTTCTCACCATAAAAAAAATATGAGTAGAGGGGAATTTCTTCAACATAGTAAAAAATATATACACAAACCCAAGAGCCAACATTGTTCTCAATGGAGAGAGATTAAAAACATTCTCTTTAAGAACAGGAACTAGGCAAGGATGTCCACTATCACCTTTCTTATTCAATTTGTTTTGGAAGTCTTAGAAATAGCAGTAAGAGAAGGAAATAAGAGGTATCCAAATTGGCAAAGAGAAGGTAAAACTCTCTCTATATGCAGATGATATGATAGTATACTTAGAAAATCCTAAAGACTCAGCAGGAAAGCTACTGGACATAGTTGACCAGTTCAGCAAAGTGGCAGGATACAAGAGCAACCTACAAAAATCAATTGGATTTCTCTACAATGACAGAGAATACAGAACTGGAACTAAGAAAAACAATAGCCTTCACAATAGTTAATCAAAGATTAAATACTTGAGAGTAAATCTAACCAGAAGCACAAATAATCTATTCAAAGAAAATTACAGAACATTACTACATGAAACAAAAAGAGACCTGGAAAAATGGAAGAATATATTTTGCTCATGGATAGAAAGACTCAATATTGTGAAAATGACAATAACATCAAAGGCAATCTACATGTTCAATGCAATCCCAATACAACTACTAATTCTATTCTTCAACGAGATGGAAAAGGCAATCTCCAGTTTCATTTGGAATGGAACAAGGTCCTGAATAAGCAAAATGTCCCCTAAAAAGAGAAACAAGGTAGGAGGCATCTCACTCCTTGATTTCAAATCCTACTACACTGCCGTGGTGGTCAAGACAGCATCATAATAATACAATGACAGAAACATAGATCAATGGAATAGAATTGAGAACCTGGAAATCAGCCCATCTACCTATGGTCAACTGATTTTTGACAAGGAGATGAGATGAAATCAGTTGAGTGGAGAAACAACAGCCTTTTAGACAAATGATGTTGGCAAAATTGGAAAACTATCTGTAGAAAATTCGAACAAGATCCACACCTCACTCCATACACAAAAATCAACTCAAATTGGATCAAGGACCTAGGAATAAAACCAAGGACTATAAATACCTGAAATATGCTCAGGTCATAAGGAATACTACTCATCGAAGAACGTTAGAGACCCACATAGATTAAAAAGAAGGGAAAGTCGCTTACTTGGCCCACCTTTGATAATTTTTCCCTTGCCCTAAGCCTCTGATCTGAGTCCATGGTCACCTGAGGGAGAGTCACCCTGTTGAATGCACTCACTCTTCCAACCCTTCTCTCCTAACTTGGTTCACATGTAACAATTCAAGGCTCTCTTCTATTGGTCCAAATGCCTATCCACATATCTGGTTTAGATTCAAGTGGAACCTCATTCACACCATATCACCCTGGGTATTCCAGAATATAACTTCTCACTACATTACACCCCTAGTTAGACTTTCAGCAGAATTGGTACTCAACTCTTACAGGGATTATGTCCTTGTGTGTGAAAAGTGGAAAGCTGACAGATAGGAATTACAATTATTCCAAGACTAGGCTCAGCCCTGGGACACAAATGGAGTATGGAAGAACCTGACTAAAGTTTCTTAATATCACCTGATGTATCAAATCAACCGACATATCCCAGACCTGCCAGTAGATAGTATTGAATTTCTCTGTGCCTTATTTTCTTATAAAATGAGGCAAATTCATGCGTCTGTGAAGCTTAAGTGTGATCTGGCAGGATAATGTTATTAAATATTAATTGATGTACTTATTTTTCCTCTCATATATTTTTATTCCATGATTTTAAAAAAATAAATTATTATTTTTAAAATTTTTATTTGGTTCATATTAAACTTTTTGTCTTTTAATAAGACTTTCTAATGTGTTTGCCCCATTCATTTTTTCAACTTATTTTTTTTTAAATTAGTTTACATACAAATTTTGTACACATTGTGCTTCACATTATTCTTCATTCACGTTGTGTTTCATACGATCATTTAAAAAAAATTAATCACCATTGGACCTTACCCACAATTATCTTGTCTTTTCACCCAAATCCTTCATTCCATTACTTTTGTCTCACACATTTAAGTGTTCCTCACCTCCAAGAAAACATCATGGTTGCTAGCAGGGGCAGGAGGTGGTCTTTGAAATAGTTAACACAAAGTCAAAACTACCAATATCCTGGCTTTTAAGTTGGAAAAAAAAGACAAAACAAAACCACCTGATTCAGCTATGTTGTTGTGTGCCGTTGAGTCAGAAGCAATCACAACTGACCCTCCAGAGGATTTTCAGCGACAGGAAATTGCATGGGAGGAACTACTCATCTTTCTACTGTGGAGCAGCTGGTGGATTCAAACCATGTGCCTTTGAGATTGCAGTGTAACTCTTTACCACTGGACCATGATAGAGAAAAGATTGAGATAATTAACAGCTTCACCTTGCCTAGCTACGCAATTAACACTCTTGGTACCAGTAGCCAGGAAATAAAAAAAACAAATTGCACTGGAGAAAGTGTGCTATCAGGGACCTCTCCAGAGTACTGAAGAGCAACAGTGTCAGTCTAGAGACTAAGGTACGCCTGACCCAAGCCATGGCCTTTGCAATTACTTGCTATGCATCAGAGAGCTGGACAGTGACTAAGGATGATAGAAGAACAATAAATGCCTTTGAACTTTGGTTCTGGAGAAGAGAACTGAACATACTGTTTGCCAAGAGAACAAACAAATCTGTCCTGGAGAGAGTGAAACTAGGCTGCTACTTGGAGGCAAGGATTTTGAGACTCCATCTCACATACTTTGGGCACGTGGCTAGGAGGGACAAGTCTTTGGAGAAGGACACTATGCTTGGAAAGGTGGAGGGACAGTGCAGAAGAAAAAGACCCCAGTTGAGATGGATTGACACCATAACTGGTGTAATCGAGGAAGGTGTGTCAGAGACAGTGAAATTGGCTCAAGATAGAGCAGAGTTCAGAGGTATTATACATAGGGTCGCTATGAGTCGCAAGTGGCTTGATGGCACATAACAACAACAATAACAGGGATTTAGGTAGAACTAAAACTTTCTCTCTTGCCATTTATTCCATAACCACCATCTGCAAAACTGGTTAGATAATCTGAGCTAGGGGGAGAGAAAGAGAAGCAATTGAGAGGACCTTGGGCTGAGTTTTATCAGGGAAAGGAAAAACTTTTAGTCGTATTTGGAAGCAGGGGTAAAGAGAAGCTGTGCCTAACTTTCTGGGAGACGGCAAATTTCACAGTCAATTGTGCCATCTTGTTACCAGAAGGTAAAGACCACAGCAAATCAGTCTTCTCACTTCCTGTTCTGGGATGTGCTTTCAACATGGCTGGAGTACCAAATTATTCACAAAAGGAATCCTTTTGCCATGCAATCTTTAGAACAAACTCTGAACATTTTCAACGGGAAAATTGTTGGTTTTTGTTAGGTGCTGTTGAGTTGAATACGACTCAGGGACCCTATGAACAAAAAAGATCTGAACTCTGTTCTATCCCACGCCGTCCTCATATTTCCTGGCACACAAGAGCTCATTGCGGCAGTTACTGAGTCAATCCACCTGGGTGAGGATCTTCTCCTTCTCCGACCCTCGACCTTTCCCAGCATCATGTCCCCCTCCAAGGAATAAAACCTCCTAGAAACATGTCCAAAGTATGTAAGGCAGAGCCTCATCATTCTTGCTTCCAAAGAGCACTCCAGCTGCACCCTCTGTAAGACATACTTGTTGGTTCTTTTGGCCGTTCAGTGCTTTTCTCCAACACCACAACTCAAAGGTGTCAATTCTTTTTCTGCCATCCTTATGCATTGTTCAGCTCCCAGATGCAGAGCAGCTTATCAGAAAGACTATGGCCTAAAGCAAATGCACCTTAGTCCTCAAACTGAAATCATTATTCCTTGATAATTTAGAGAGATCCCTAACTGCAGATTCCCCCCGTGCAATACATCTCCTTATTTCCTGACTGCTGGTACTAAGGATGCAAATTGTGGATCCAGGCAAGATGAAGCTGTTGACAGTTTCAATCATTATGATGTTGCCTATTGGTCCAGTGTTAAGAATCTGTGTTTCTTTTTTTTAAAATTTTTTTTAATTGGGAAAAGCATATTGAGGGTACAAGGAGGTAAGGGTTGGGGGCAAAAGGGTGAGGATGGGCCAGGATGCAGTTGCAGAGCTGCACAGTTTGGTCAGTGGGGGGAGCAGGTGAAGGAAATGATGAGGGTCCAGTGGGG
>NW_006399780.1:538803-550179 GCF_000299155.1 Elephantulus edwardii | reverse complement strand
ATTTAGGATGTTGGTCCTCTTGTGCATGCTGCCACTGTTAAGGTCATCAGACTCACAGTGACTTTCAGCAATCCATTGCATAGGTAATTGTATTCTTTGGCCTGTCCAATACATAGGTAATCGTCTTCTTTGGTCTGTCATAGGAAACCCAAACCGACTGTTCGGTGCAGCGCGTGCTCTGCAGGGAGGGGGGTTGGGAGCCATGAGACTCACCCATTTCTCCTTGGGAATCCTTGAATTCCTGTTGTTGAGCCTCGATCTTCACTGAGGGCCAGTCATCAACTGTTTAAGTTTTCAATTATCAATAAGCCAAAGTCTGTGGAAGGCAATAATGGCCCTGCTTTAAGTGGTTCACTGCTCCTGCAGCTCACTACGCTGTCTCTGCCTCTGCCGCCATCTTGGATCTCGAATCTGTGTTTCTTGACATTGAGATGTAATCCAGAGTGAAGGCTGCATTCCTTGATCTTGTGCAACAACTGCTTCAAGTCCTCCTCACTTTCAGGAAGGAAGGTTGTGTTATTTGCATAACACAGGTTAATGATGGGTCTCCCTCCAATCCTGATACCACAATCCTCTTCATAGTGCCCAGGTTCTTGAATTTTTTCAGCATACAAATTGAATAGATATGGAGAGAAAAATACAACCCTCACACACTCCCTTCTTAACTTTAAACCATTTCCTCTGCTCAGTTCACACAGCAGCCTCTCATTCCAGCACACTAGAACCAAACTGCCTGATCTAATGTCATCCTCACAATCTCTGTCATGCTTAAGCTTATTGTTTGGATCACTGCATCAATCCATCAATAAAACTCCTATTTTGCTGACTCTACTTTTCCAGCCATGGTGTCCTTATCCAGAGACTGGCCTGATGACACATCCAAAGTATTTGAGACAAAAGCATTGTTGTTGTTGTTGTTGTTGTTGTTATGTGTTGTTGAGTTGCTTTTGTCTCACACGACCCTATGTACAATAGCTCTGAGACTTGTTCTATCCTGTGCCAAATTTACTGTCTCTGACACACCTACCTTCATTACCCCAGTCACCAAATCAATCCATCTCATCGAGGGTCTCCAAGCACGATGTCCTTCTCCAAGGTCTTGTCCCTCCTTACAGCATGACCAAAGTATGCCAGACGAAGCTTCAGAATCCTTGCCTCCAAGGAGCAGCCTGATTTTACCTTCTCCAAGATGAACCTGTTTGTTCTCCTGGCAATCCACAGTATACACAAAAAACTCTTATGACTTAATCACGCTCCAGTTCCACTTGCTGTCATAGTCACAGAAAAAGAAGTTCCATAACCCAAGATTTGTTAGATATCTTTATGAAATTATTGTTGCTAGGTGACCGACACCGAATATGATCCACAACACCCTATGAACAGCACATATGAACCCTGTACTATTGTGTGCCATCCTTACAATCTCTAACGCACTCGAGCTCATTGCTGCAGTCATTGTGTTAATTCACCTGATTGAGGGTCTTCTTCTCCTTTGCCATCTCTCTACCTTTCCAAGCATGATGTCCTTTCCAAGTAATAACCTCTCCTAGCAACCTGTCCTAAGTATGTGAGACGAAGCTTCGCCATCCTTGCCTGCAAGGAGCACTCTGGCTGCACCTTCTCCAAGACATATCTGTTAGCTCTCTTGGCAGTCCATTCAATACTCTTCTCCAACACCACAGCTCAAAGGCATCAACTCTTCTTCTGGCACTCTTAGTCATAGTCTAGCTCTCAGATGCATAGCAAGTTATGGAGAAGACCATGGCCTGAATCAGTATCACCTTAGTCCTCAAATTGACATCATTGTTCCTTAATAATTTAGCAATGTCCCTGCAGAATCATCTCCTGACCTCCTGACTACTAGTACTAAGGGTGTCGACTGTCCGTCTTAGTAAGATGAAGATGTTGACAATTTCAATCTTTTCTCCATCTACCATGATGTTGCCTACCGGTTCAGTAGCTAGGATTTTTGTTTTCTTGATGTTGATATGCAATTCATATCGAAGGATGTGTTCTTTGATTTTTCTGTAGCAAGTGCTTTATGATAGTCTCTCAAAAGATTGGCAGAATGGAATTTATCAAATACAGCAAAACTTTAGAAATTCTTTTCTCTATTTTCCTTGTGTTACAAAATGCTGCCTTTGATCAAAAATCTCTCTCTTCCACATAACTCTTCCTCAAACTCAACATCTTTATCAGCATAGCTGTCATCTTCTCGCCTCTTGGAATTATTTTCTCTTCTTCCTTCAAAGATTTTTCTGTCTATTTTAATGTGAATTTCATTAATATTGGCATTTGCCCAGATTCTGCCCTGCCCTCTGCTTTCCTACCCTCAATATCCTGACCTGTGGAAGTTCTAATGAAGAGGCAAGGGGGTGGGGATCAACACAGCATATTTTTCTGAGTTGGCAGAGAACAGAGATGAGGCTGGGACTAATGAAACATTCTATTTTGTCCCCGTCACTTAAGCAACAGTGACGTAGTCTAATGAGCTTAATAAAGAGCATGAAGACATCCACACTAACTCTCAGGGACACTGACACCCAACCTCTCCCTCAGCAGCAATCATGGCAGATTCTTTTTTCATGCTCTTTCATTATCAAGAACTAACTCTGTTCTCTGTCTCCCTCCCTGGTTTCTCATCTGGAGTTCAAGCTGCTCATGAGAAGCCTTAAGGAGCCATTGTTCATCCCTTTTTCCTTGCTGAGCAGAGTCTCCCTAGTTCCCAGCTAGTCTTGAGAATAGCTAATTTTGGCTAAGCTAGCCCTTCTGACCATCACCTGAGAGGAAACAGAGAAACTATCCAGGGACCTGTGGAATCTACTTTGAGTCTTAGAACTTGAGGATGACTCAATAGTAAAGTGACTACCAAGGAAAATTGAATGAGAGCTGGACAGCTAGTTTGTTATTGGAGGCTCAAGACACAAGAAAACTGAATGAAAGTTATGTAGGATGGATTAGGTAATACCAAGATGAGCAGACCACGTAAGGGAGATGACAGGAAAAGACAAAATGGCTGTTGTTGTTGCTATGTGCCATTGAGTCACTCACAACTCATAGCAACATTATGTGTAACAGTTCTGAACCCTGCTCTATCTTGAGCCAACCTCCTTATCTCTAACACACCTACCCCAATGATCCCAGGGACTGAGTCAATCCATCTTATCGAGGGTCTTCCTGTCTTGTGCTGTCTCTCCACTCTTCCAAGCATGATGTCCTTCCATTTCCAAAAACTGCTCCCTCCTTGTAACATGCCACAAAAACATCAGATGGAGCCTCAAAATCCTTGCCTCTAAGGAGCAGCCTGATCTTACCTGCTCCAGGACAAACCTGTTTATTTTCCTAGAAGTTCATGGTATGTTCAGTAGTCCTCTCCAGCACCACAATTCAAAGGCATCAATTCTTCTTCTATCATATTCAGGCACTGTCTAGCTCTCCATGCATAGCAAGTAATTGCAGACAATGGCCTTGATCAGGCACACCTTAGTCTCTAGACTGACATCGTTGCTCTTCAATACTTTAGAGAGGTCTCTGACAGCATATTTTCCCAATGCAATTCATTTTTTTATTTCCTGGCTGTTGGTACCAAGAGTATTGATTGTGGAACCAAGCAAGCTAAAGCTGCCTCTTGTTGCAAGTAAAGGTTTTGTATAAGCACAATCAAGTGTTCTCAGATTCCTGTTTTTCTCTGAGTCAGCCACAGTTCATTGTGATGCACACAACCAAATGCCTTTGCACAATCAATGAAACACTATAGATAGACATTCCTATGGCACTCTCTACTTTCAGTCAAGATCCATCTAACATTGGCTATAATATTGGTGGTGATATGGCCTCTTCTAACCCAACATGCTCATCAGGCAATTTCCTGTTGATGTGCTGTTCCAGTCATTTTTGGAATGATATCCAGCAGGATATCACTTGCATATGATAGTAATAATATTGTTTGACAATTTCTGCACTCTGTCGGGTCACCTTTTTTTTGGAATGTGGACAAATATGAATCCTTCCAATCAGTTGGTCAGGTGATTGTCCTCCAGATTTCTTGGCACAATTTGGTGAGTGCATCCAGGCCAATGTTTGCTTGTTGAAATATGTCAAGTGGTATTCCATCAATTCCTGGGGCATTGTTTTTTTGCCAGTTCTTTCAGAGCAGCTTGAACTTCTTCCTTCATCACCACAGGCTTTTGATCATATGTTGTTTCATGACATTCTTCTGTGTCAGCCAATTCCTCTTGGTACAGTGACTCTGTATACTCCTTCCATCTTCTTCTAATGCTTCCTGGATCATTTAATATTCTTCCCAAAGCATCCATAAGTATTGAAATTTGAGGCTTGAATTTGTTCTTCAGTTCCTTCAGCTTAAGAAATGCCAAGTGAGTTTAGCCCTTTTGATTTTCTGACTCCAGCTCTTTGCTAATTTTATTATAATACTTTATCTTCCCATGCTGCCCTTTGAAATCTTCTGTTTAGCTCCTTAACTTCTTGATTTATTCCCTTTGCTTTTGGTTTCTTGACATTCTAGTGCACTATTCAGAGTCCTGTCTGACAATCATCTAGGTCTTTTCTTCCTCTGTTGTCTTTGTAATGTTCTTTTGCATTCTTCCTGGATGATATTCTTGATATCTTGCCACAGTTCATCTGGTCTTTGCTCAATAGTGTTCAAGGGCTCAAACCTGTTCTTGAGATTGTTTTGAAATTCAGGAAGGATAGAGTTAAGGTGAAATTTTTGTTCCTATGGATTTGATTTAACCTTCTTTAGCTTTATTTTGAACTTGTATATGAATAGTTGGTCTGTTCCACAATTATCACCTGACCTAGTTTTCAAAGCTGATATTGAGCTTCTCTAGTGATTCTTTTCACAGATATAATCTATCTAATCCCTGTGCATACCATCAGGAGAAATCCATGTGTATAGTCTGCATGTATGTTTCTTAGAAAAGATTTTTGCAATGAGTAAATCATTAATCACATAGGGCAAATTATTTCCTAGGAATGAAGAAAACTGGTGGCTTAGTGGTAACAAGCTGTGCTGTTAACTCAAAGGCATACAGTTTGAATCCATCAAATGTTCCACAAGAAAAAGATAGTCTCTTCTTGTGTGATTTAATGCCTCTGAAAAACCCCTAGATGGTCAGCTAAGAGTTGGTTCCGACTTGGTACACATAACAACTTTGATATTGTTGTTGTTATGTGATGTCAAGTGGCTTGCCACTCATAGAGACCCTATGTACAACAGCCAAACTTATTGTCTCTGAGATACCTATCTCCTTTACCATAGTCATTGAGTCAATCCATCTAATCAAGGGTCTTCCTCTCTTTCGCTGTCCCTCATCCTCCCAAGCATGATGTCCCTCTCCAAGGACTGGTCTCTCCTTGCAACATGCCCAAAGTATGTCAGACAGAGCTTCAAAATCCTTGCCTCCAATGAACAACCTGGTTTCACCCTCTCTAGGACAAACTTTTTTGTTCTGGTACTCCATAGTATATTCAATACTTTTCTTCAGCACCACAACTTAAAGGCATCAATTCTCCTATCATCCGTAGGCATTGTCCAGTTTTCTGATGCATAGCATATAATTGTAAAGACCATGGCCTGGATCAGGTGCACCTTAGTCTCCAGACTGACATTGTTGTTCTTCAGTACTCTTGAGAGGTCCCTGACAGCAGATTTTTCCAATGCAATTTGTCTTTTGATTTCCTGCCTGCTGGTACCAAGAGTGTTGATTGTGGAGCCAAATATACTGGAGCTATTAACAATCTTCATCTCTTCACCATCTATTATAATGCTGCCAATCAGGCCAGTGGAGAGAATCTTTGTTTTCTTGATGTTGACATTTAATCCATATTGAAGGCTGCAGTCTTTGACCCTCTGAAGCAAGCACTTCAGATCTTTCTCAGTTTCAACAGGCAAGCTGTGTCATCTGCATAATACAGGTTGTTGATGAGCCTTTATCCACTTCTGTTGGTCATTGCTTCTCCTAGAGCCCAGCCTTCTGAGTGACCTGTTCCACATAGAGATTGAAAAGCTATGGAGATAGGACACATCCCTAGTGTGTTTCCTTGCTCTGTTCTGAGGGCTGATTCCTGGTCCAAGTCTAGGTTTCACATAAGCACAAACAAGTGTTCTGGGATTCTCATCCTTCTCAAAGTTAGTCACAGTATGTTGTGATCCACACAGTCAAATGCTTTTGCATAGTCAATGAAACACAGATAGACATTCCTCTGTTACTCTCTGCTTTCAGGCAAGATCCATCTACCATTAGCAATGATATTCCCAGTATTATGGCCTCTTCTTCTTCTCCTTCTTTTTTTTTGTTGTTGTTTAAGTGATGCTGGTTCAATTGTTCAATTCTTTTTTAATCAATTGCCATTCGCCCCCTAGTTTATTTATAAAATTTTAATACAACTTTGAGAAAATTATTTAAATTTCCTTCACCCTCCCATCCATCAAATTGTGCAATCCAATAATTAACCCCCTCTTCCCCCTGTACATACTGATCCCCCTGCTTCCAGCCTTTCCCACCCCTTACGGATCCTTATACTCATTCTACAATAATGGGTTTATACAATATCTATCCTTGTGGAACTGAGTTGGTTCACTCAGCATAGTGCTCTCCAGTCCCTCCCAATTAGGTAATAATTTACAAAGTTATTGCTCCTACGTGCTGCATAGTATTCACTTGTGTGAATGTACCATAATTTTCCAATCCATTCATTTGTCGTTGGAAATTTGAGCTGTTTCCATGTTCTTGTGATGGTGAATAATGCTGCTATGAACACTGGTGTACAGATCTCAGTTTGTGCCTTAGTTCTCATATTCCCAGGGTATATTCCAGTAGTGGATTAGCTGGATTTTATTGAAAGGGAAATTATCAAATTTATCTGGAGAGACAAGAGACCTTGAATAAGCAAAACACTTCTGAGAAACAAAAATAAGGTTGGATGCATAGCACTCCCTGACCTCAAAATCTACCACACAGCAGTGATAACCAAAACAGCATGGTACTGGTATAATGACTTGTATAGACCAATGGAACAGAATTGAGACCCCAGAAATAGAACCAGCTATCTATGGTCAACTGATATTCGACAAGAAATCAAAGCTATAGTATGGGGAAACGATAACCTCTTTAATAAATGGTGCTGGCAAATCTGGACTTCCACCTGCAGAAAGCTGAAACAGGATCCACATCTCACACCATACACAAAAATCAACTCAAGGTGGATCAGAGACCTGGGAGGAAAGCCCAAGTTCATAAGAGACAACCTGGGACTCTTCTAAATCCAGCCTGCACTTCAGGCAGTTCTCTGTTGATGTGCTATTCCAGTTCCTTTTGGATAATTTTTAGCAGGATCTTGCTTTATGTGAGATTAATTATATTGTTTGATAATTTCTGCATTCTGCCAGGTAACCTTTCTTTGAAATGAGAACAAATATTGAGCTCTTCCAGTCAATTGATCAGGAGATTCTCCTCTAGTTTTCTTGGCACAACCTGGTGAGCACATCTAGGGTGGTGTCTGTATGCTTCTTAAAATATGTCAATTGGTATGCTGTCAATTTTGGGGGCTTTGGGGTTTTTTGCCAATTCTTCAGAGCAGCTTCATAATATATTGTTGTTGTTATGTGTCCTTGAGTCACCTGTGACCCATAGCGACCCTAGACAGAACAGCTCCGAACCCTGCCCTGTCCTGAGCCAGTCTCACTGATTCCAACACACCTATCTCCATTGCCCTAGTCACTGTAACAACCCATCTCATCCGGGGTCTTCCTCTTCTGTGCTATCCCTCTACCCTTTGAAGTATGGTGCCTTTTTCTAAGAACTGGTCCCTCTTGGCCACATACTCAAAGTATGTGAGGCAGAGCTTCAAAATCGTAGCCCCCAAGGAGAAACTTGGTTTCATCCTCCCCAAGACAGACCTATTTGTTTTCTTGGCTATCTATGGTATGTTCAAGTCTCTTCTCCAGCACTACAACTCGAAGGCACTGATTGTCATTCTTAGTCAGTGTCCAGCTCTCTGATGCATAGAAAGTAGTTGCAAATACCGTGGCTTGGGTCAGGCACATCATCATCTCTAGACTGACATCATTGCTTTTCAGCACTCTGGAGAGGTCCCTGACAGCAGATTTTCCCAATGTAATTCTTCTTTTGAGCTCTTAACTGCTGGTGCCAAGAGCGTTGATTGTGGAGGTTAGCACACTGTAATGGTTAACAACCTCAATCTCTTCTCCATCTATCATGATGCTGTCAATTAGCCCAGTGGTGAGAATCTTTGTCTTCTTTTATGATGTATGTGTCATACACATTCAAGTTTCTCAGACTTTAATTTTGGATAACCTATGGATTGAATATCTCATTCTATAGTCCATGAGTGGACTGAATGGACCATAAAATCCTTGAGTATCTCATGGACTTCCAAATGAACAGAAAAAGAAATCTTAGAGAAGACGCAGCTACAGTGCTCCTTGGAGGCAAAGATGATACAGCTTTGGACATGTTGCTAGAAGAAGCTATTCACTAGAGCATTATGCTTAGAAAGTTGGAGGGACAATGAAAGAGAAGAGGATCCCCAACCAGGTAGATTAGCACAGTAACTGCAACAATGGACTCAAGTATATCACATATTGTGAGGACAGGGACAGGATAGGGTAGGGTTCAGATCTATTGATCATAGGGTCACTATGAGTTGTGCTCTGCTCAATGGCATCTAACAACAACAACAACAAAACTTTAATTCAACCTAACAAATTGTTAGCTGTCATCAAGTCAGTTCCTGATTCATGGTGAGTGCATGTACAATAAGATGAAATGCTGGCCAGCATAATGATTGCCATCCTTATGATTGCTTGCAGACTGGACTATTTTGACTCAAAACCTTTTCATTGTGATTCACATTTTTTAAGGAGATTAGCAGGGCTTTCCTTCTTTCTAGTGTACTTGGGTCTGGAAGCTCCACTGAAACCTCCCAGCATCATAGCAATAAGCAAGTGTCCACCGACGAGTACATGATGACTGTGCTTGTGATACCTTTGCCAAGAATTGAACCCAGGCCTCCAAGATGGAAGACAAAAACACCATCTCTGCCAATAAATAATTACTAGATGCTTTATTCAGCTGTGGCACTATATTAGGTACACAGAGAAGGAATCAAACATAAAAATTAATAAGAAATACTTTAACTTCCTTCAAAATAACTATAAGATATCATCTCAACCCAGCAACAATAGCAAAATTCAACAGGGCAGAAAACATCAAATGCTGGCAAGGTTGTGGAGAGATTAGAACTCTTATTCACTGCTGGTGAGAGTGTAGTATGGACTAAACACTGTGAAAGGCAGTCTGACACTTTCACAAAAAGTTGGAAATAGAAATACCATTTGACCCAGCAATACTACTACTGAAAATATACCCTAAAGAAACCAGAGCCATGACTCAAATAGATGTGTGCACACCCATGCTCATTGCTGCTATTCACAATAGCAAAGAGATGGAAGCAACTAATCGTCCATCAACAAATGAATGGCTAAAAAAATTAGTGTAGGTTCACACAACTGGAATATTACAGAGCACTGAAAAACAATGAAGTCGTGAAACATTACACAGCATGGGGGATACTGGAAGACATTATACTGAGTGAAATATCTCAATCACAAAAGGACAAACACTGCATAACACTACTGTTATAAAATAGGAAAGACAAGGAGGGGTTGGGGAAAGAATGGGGAAAGAGTGGATAGATATTGAACACTGCATTAGAGCTGATGAGAGGAAGAAATGTCTGAAAGGATTATATGAATGTATGACAACAATCTGGAAAAACGGGTGCAGTGTGCAGAGGGCTGGAGGGATGGGGGGAAACGTGCAACAACAGAAAAAAATTAAAATATTTTCTATGTTAAAAAATAAATACTTAAACATCCTAATAGTGTGTCCACTAAAGCAGTAGGGTTTGGTGCCCTGTCACAGAATATCTCGATCAGGGCTTAAAGTGTTTTATATTTGTCTAGCTCCTTTATGCTTCCTAAGTCCCTTCCTCCTGGCAAGCAGTGTTGAATAACTCTCCCCAGATTGATTGATTTTGCCTACAGAGAGATGTACCTTAAGCAATTTGTGCCTGTCAGTGGATCAACTGTGGCCCATGAAAACTCAATTTGCTTAACCTTTCTATGAAAGAAATGAAACTGTCTAGCATTGAACAATTTGACAAATTACTAAGCTGCCGTGGTGCACCGCTTTGCAACCACACAGGAGAGTGAAACATTTGTAAGTGCAGCTGCCTCTATTCCCCACTAACCCAGCTGAAATGAGAGCCTGAGGAGTGGGACAGAAATAAGATGACATATTCTGGGCTGCAGAGACCAGCAGTTGTAAATCCTGGAGGGTTGCTAGTGGGAGGACAGCTTCATCCCCCACAGACAGCGGAAATGAGAAGTTGTGGCTAAACTGGTCCAGATGGATAGAAGAACAAAATCAAGTAACGGGTTGAGACACACAGGAGACTCCCCAGAGCAACCACTCAACTCGGATCAGGTGAAGGAGAGTCCATACTAGTGATGCCAGGCTTTGATGTACTCAATCTCTTCACTTGTTCTCATCTCCATCTTTCCTCATACCAATATGGACAGGAAATGCCTTCAGGCTCTCTGTTGTACCATTCATCACTCACATTTATTTGTGTATGATTAGAAAAATTTTGGAAAACATAAAAATATATAAAGAGAATGTATCTCTCTGTGTGTTGTGTCTCTGTCACTCAACGAGAACATTCCTGAATAATGCACTCATTCTGAAGTAAGCTAATTTTGGATTCTGCTCAGGGCTCAACGGTATTCCCCAATAACTGATGACTGCGGGTGATGACAGAAATTTTTTAAAAATGGTAATGTGTTAATCTGTTATTGTCTCAAGCGCTTCATCGTCAGATAAAGCTGTATTTTCGACTGGTTTTAATATTTAATGAGGTGTTGATTGAGAATCATGCTTGCTGAGTGAAATTAGTTTGAAATAGAAGTGTATTTATGCTATTAGTAAGCCGTCAAAATTATTCCTTCTCACTTTCAATGTGGGAAAATTCCCTTTAGGAAAGTGCCAGAAGAAAGAAAGCCTAACCGTTTAGAAAGTCTAAAGTCCTCTGTGTTTCTTCTCCTAGAGCCTTAGTAATACTGAGCAAAGGGCGAGCTTTGTGAGAATTTAATTTTGAACCCAAACTGTTTGAAATTGATTTAGCCTTGATCTTTAAATCTTTACTCCACTCCATGGTCAACACTCTTGTCACCAGTGGCCAGGAAATCAAAAAACGTATTGCGATGGGAAAGTCTGCGGTTAGGGACCTCTCTAAAGTACTCAAGAGCAACGGTGTCTCTCTGGAGACTAA
>NW_006399780.1:532653-538432 GCF_000299155.1 Elephantulus edwardii | reverse complement strand
GTCAGAGGCAATGAGATTGGCACAGGATAGAGCACGGTCTAGGGCTGTTGTACATAGGATTGCTATGAGTCGCAAACGACTCGACGGCACATAACAAAAACAACAACAACAACCATACCTACTATGTATCAAGTACTGCTCTCAGTGCTAGAGAATGTATACAGATTTTGTATGTAAACTACTACAAAATTTGAAAAATATGTTTTCATTGCAAGAGACTCAATGGCACAGAAAAACAATAACATACTATGACAAGTTTGGAAGCAGGAATGGCATCCACTTCCTAAACGACATGCCTTCGGATGTTGACAGTTGTAGAGGGGCTTCAGGTCTTTTGTTCGTAGGGTCACTATGAGTCGTGTTCAACGTGAAGGCCGTCAACAATACAACATCCTTTAAAAATACACAATAGATATGACTCTTGCCCTCATGAGGCTTATAATTTAGGAGAATTTGCTTGAATGCCCTATCAGTATATAAGGAAATGCCTTCTATACCAGCGATTCTCAATCATCTTTTATGAAAATGAATTCAACTTTTGTTTTCTCTGAAGCTGAAAATCATTTGTAGAAAGAGTAAGGAGAAACCCTTAAAATGTATTCCTTTTTCTTTTTCTTTCTTGCTGTGTACCATCAAATCGGATCCGACTGGTGCAGGAGGAGATTGCTCTCCTTCCCCAGCGGAGCATCTGGTCGATTGCAGTACAGTTTCTTGCCACTAGGCCACCTGACTTCTTTCAGCAGAAATCGTTAAGTAGAGGAGTGGTTGTGTTGAATGGACAAGCTGTCCTTTTTAGAGAACTCCCTAGAGTAAAGAGAAGCCATGTTTTACTTTAATGTTGTTTTTAGGTGCTGTTGTGTCAACTATGACTCATCGACTCTGTGAGCAATGACTAAACCTTGTCCTATCCTCAGGCTAACCTCACCATCTTGAACACATAGCATCCTATTGCCATAGTCAGCATCAATCCATCTGATCCACACCTTCCTCTCTGTGTCAACCTTCTACCCTTCCAAGCATGATGTCTTTTTCCAAGAACTGGCCTCTCCTGACAACATGTCCAAAGCATGTGAGATGTTGTTGTTGTTATGTGCCATCGAGTCGCCTGCGACTCATAGCGACCCTATGTACAACAGCCCTAAACTCCGCTCTGTCCTATGCCAATCGCACTGTCTCTGACACTCCCATCCCAATTATCCCAGTCACTGAATAAATCCACCTCATAGAGGGCCTTCCTCTCCTGTGCCGTCCCTCCACCCTCCCAAGCATGATGTCCCTCTCTAAGGACCGGTCTCTCCTCACAACATGTCCAAAGTAAGTTAGACGGAGCCTCAGAATCCTTGCCTCCAAGGAGCCACCTGGTTTAACCCTCTCCAGGACAAATCTGTTTGTTTTCCTAGCAGTCCATGGTATTCTCAATACTCTTCTCCAGCACCACAGCTCAAAGGCATCAATTCTCCTTCTATCCTCCTTGGTCATTGTCCAACTCTCTGATGCATAACAGGTGATTGCGAAGATCACGCCCTGTATCAGACTCACCTTAGTCTCCAGAGAGACACCACTGCTCTTCAGCACTTTGGAGAGGTCCCTAACAGCAGACTTTCCCATGGCAATGCGCCTTTTCATTTCCTGGCTGCTGGTGCCAAGACTGTTGACTATGGAGCCAAGCAAACTAAAGCTGTGTACAATCTCAATCTCTTCACCATCCATCCTGATGCTGCCAATTGGTCCAGTGGTGAGAATCTTTGTCTTCTTGACATTGAGCCTCAATCCATATTGTAGGCTGCAGTCCTTGACACTCTGCAGCAGGCGCTTCAGGTCCTCCTCAGTTTCAGCAAGCAGGGTTGTATCATCCACATAACGCAGATTGTTGAGATAGAGTTTAAAAATCTTGCCTCCAAAGAGCAGTCTGGTTTCACCCTCTCCAAGACAGACCTGTTTGTTCTTTTGGCATCCATGATGTGTTCAATACTCTTCAGCACTACAGGTCAAAGCATTGATTCTTCAGTCATCCTTATTCATTGTCCAGGTCACAGATGCATAGCAAGCAATTGAGAAGACCATGCCTTAGATGAGTTCCGTCTTGGTCTTTATAATGACATTATTACTCTTTAAGACTCTGAAGAGGTCTTTGGGAGCAGATTTTCCCAAAGCAACTTGTATTTTAATATCCTGACTGCTGATGTCAAGGGTGTTGTTTGTGGATTCATGCAAGATGAAATTGTTGGCAATGTCAATCTTTCTCCATTTATCATGATGATACCTGGGTATTGTTAAACAGACTCTCACTAATAGGACTGTCCCAAAGGAAGATAAACAGTCTGGAAAAGAAATGTGGAGTCTGTATTGGTCAAGTGTCCATTAGTTGAGATGGCTTTATGCTGGTGAAAGATCTCCCACTCTCAAACTTCTCTAAGACAAGCTCTTTGGAAAAGAACTGATAAATTGATACATATTGTAGCATCAGTAATTCACTTAGTAACCCTTTCCATTGGGCTTTGTGTTTTCTGGGAGGACAAAGCAAATTCCAACCCAAAACCATCTCAGATGGCTCCTGGATATATGAGATACTATCAGGTGAGGAGTCTTTCCAGAATCCTCGCATTATTTTGTGTAAGCAGCTACTAACTTTATTCTAAAACCCATTTTTCAATCTATATGCAGAACAGATTATCTGGGAGGCTGGGCTCTATAAGGAAAAATGTTGCATCAGGATTGGAGGAAGATTCATCAACAACATGCGTTATGCAGATGACACAACCCTGCTTGCTGAAATTGAGGAGGACCTGAAGTGCTTGCTGCAGAAAGGAAAGGACTGCAGCCTTCAATATGCATTGAAGCTCAACATCGAGAAAATAAAGATTTTTCACCACTGGGTGGATTGGTAGCATTATGATGGATGACGAAAAGATTGAGATTGTTATAACAGTTTCCGTTTGCTTGGCTCCACAATCAACACTCTTGGTACCAGCAGCCAGCAAATCAAGAGAGAGACAAATTGCATTGGGAAAATTGAATGTCAGGAATTTCTCCAGGGTACTGAGGAGCAATGACATCAGTCTGGAGACTAAGGTGCGCCTGATCCAGACCATAGTCTTCGCAATTGCTTGCTATGTGTCAGAGAACTGGACAATGACAAGGCATGATAGAAAATTGATGTCTTTGAGCTTTGGTGCTTGAGAAGAGTGTTGAATATACTATGGACTGCCAGGAGAACAAACAAGTTCAACCTAGAGAGGGTGAAGCCAACCTGCTTCTTGGAGGCAAGGATTCCGAGGCTTTGTCTGACATACTTTGGGCATGTTGCAAGGCCCTCCTTGGAGAGGGACATCATGCGTGGAAGGGCGGAGGGACAGAGAAAAAGAGGGAGACCATCAATGAGATGGATTGATACAGTGACTGAGGTAACGAGAGTAGGTGTGTCAGAGACAGGAAAGTTGGCCAGAATAGAGCAGGTTTCAGGACCATTGTACATAAGGTTGCTATGAGTCACAAGTGACTTGACAGCACATAGCAACAACTCTTGCTTCTACTTAAGTACACAGTCCTTTAAAATACTTATTAGGGTTACTAATATAATGAACATCAAAGTGTGAGCACCAATTGGAAATATGTCACGGAATCATAACTTTCACTCTACCCCATCCCCACTTCACATTCCAACATGCCCCATTTATCAGAGATCATCATTCAGTTTCCTCAAGTGCTTATTTGTTAATTCACTGCATGCACTATGTGGAAAAAGAGATCAGTGGTGCAGCGGTTAAGCGTCTAATTGCTAATCCAAAAGTCTACTGTTCTATCCTCCCAGCCTCTCTGCAGAGAAAAGGTGGGATTCTCCTTCCATAAAGAGGACAGACCTGGGAATCCTGTTAGCTAGTTCTAGTCTGTCCTGCAGATGGCTTTGAATTGATATTGAGTCGGTGACACACAATTACAACAAATATTTAGATACAAGAAAGGAAGAAGAAAATAGGTAGGGAAGGAAAAAAGAAAGGGGAAGAAGAAAAGCATGGTTTGAGTAAATAAAATTCAAATATTTGGTATTTTGAGTATGTGCATAGATTTTTGTGGATTCTAGTTGGACCTTCCGTCAAAGATAGGGCAAAGTTTAAGATCTACATTGGGGAAGCAAATATCAGCCAGGCCTTTGTCAGGTTCATTTCCACCCTCTCAGTGTGCTCAATGAGCCTCGGGATCTGAGGATTGCCTCCCTTTAAACAGATTCATCCTGTTAAACCCTCCATCGGCAAATTGAACCCCCATTTTCTGTGTGTGATATAATATGAGGAGGAAATCAGTTTCTTTATGTAAACAGTTGATTGCTCTCATAAGTAACCAATTATAAAAGGCATTATTTCTCTGGATGAGTGTGAAGCCTGTCTGCCAATATTTCACCCAAAAGACAGAGCTTCCACTTGGCTAGAATTTGACAAGTGATAGGAATGAGTAACTAGAGATAATTCCAGCTGGTTCAAAACTAATTTAGGAAAACCAATTGCTTGGAAAGCTGGAATGTTGGTTCAGTTCTGGCTGGCTGTTTTGACTCTGAATGTGACTAATATCAGACTAAGCACATTCAGAAAATAACAAGTCACAGGTAAGAAGCAGGGCATACTGCACTCAGTTAGCCCTGGCTTCAGCACGGAACTGACAGAGGAGAATTTCTGAATCCCTTAGCGTCTCTCATCCCATGAATTGTGGCAAAAGAAGCTAGAATTTATAAGTAGAGGGAATGGCAATGAAATCCAAGCTCCATCACTCACAAATAGTGGACGCGGATTAAGTTCCTCCCTAATTATTATAGGGAGAAAATAAAACTTAACTGCCATATGCATTTTGTTTGTTTATTTGTTTCATCTTCAAATGAGTTGGTTTCACTCCAAGTGGTATAGTACTTAGATATAACAAAGACCAAGCAGTAAACTCTGGCAGGTTTCCACACTGGATTTGTCCTGATAACACAGCTAAGTTAGAAGAACTAAAGAGACAAACAATTACATATTTGTCTTCTTTTTTTAAAGCAAAAGTTTACTTTTAAATGGACCTTAGACTTTAAGACAAAATTTCATTCTAACTACAGGTGGCAGATGTTGTAGCAGGGAATTCAGATGTTTGTGGACAAGAATGGAATTCCACCACAACAAGATAAAGGTAAACAATCCGATTGAAAAAGGGCACAGGATATGAACAGACACTTCACCAAAGAAGACATTCAGATGGCCAAAAACACATGAAGAAATGTTCAAAATCCCTAGCTCTAAGAGAGATGCAAATAAAAAAAAACTATGAAGTATCATATCACCCCATTAGGAATAGCAAAATTTAACAGAACAGCAAGCAACAAATGCTGGTGAGGTTGTAGAGAAACTGGAACCCTTATTCACTGTTGGTGGGAGTGTAAAATGGTGCAATCACTGTGGAAGGCGGTGTGGCGCTCTCTCAAAAAGTTGCAAAGAGAAATACCATTTGACCCAGGAATTCCACTACTGGGAATATACCCCAAAGAGACCATAACTGCCACCCAAGTAGATATATGCACACCCATTTTTATCGCGGCTTTGTTCACGATAGCAATGAGTTGGAAACAAGCGCCCATCAATAAATGAATGGATAGAGAAGCCATGGTGTATTCACACAATGGAATACTACACTGTGTTGAAAACAAGGAACTCATGCAATATTATTAAAAATGGGTGGTCCTGGAGGACATTATGCTGAGTGAAATATCTTAGTCACAAAGGGACAAATACTGCATAATGCCACTGTTGTAAAATGG
>NW_006399780.1:528297-530638 GCF_000299155.1 Elephantulus edwardii | reverse complement strand
GGAAGAAGAACAAACTGGGGAGGAGGGTGGAGAGAATGTTGCAATAATGAAGGAGTGAAAGCCCAGAATCCCTGTGAATGTTCATTGAAACTAATAAAATTTAATAATAATAAAGAAAAAAAAGTCCCTGTACATTTTCATTGAAATTAATTAAAAAATGATTAAAAAAAAGAATGGAATTCAAGGTCACCATGACTTACTCACAGAGTTGTTGAGTATCATCGAGTTGGAACTGACTCATAACTGACCCTCCAGTGGGTTTCTGGAGGTGTAAATTGCATAGGAGGAGACTTCCCATCTTTCTCTTCTGAAGAAGCTGGTGGATTCAAACCGTGAACACCTTTAAGATTGCAGCACAACTTCTTACCTCTAAGCCACCAGGGTTCCCAGTCACACAGAGCAGTTTCTTGTCCCCCCCCCAAATCTCTTAGTTCCACCTGTGCCCAGGGCGTCCTTACCTGTAAGTTATACTTGTCGCTCCTGGAGTTTCCACCACTTTTCTTTTTGTTTCTTCTTGGAGAGTTTATCTTCCTTGTCTAAATTCTTAGTCTGCAGTTTCAGGGACTTGTCACCTTCACGGGCTGATGCCACCCCTTCCCAGACCTGTCACTGAAAGCAGAGAACCTGGTCTCACATCCCTTGTCTCACTAAGTATTTTTGATGGATTACATTTTGTAATATATGTTACTCCATTCACTCTTGTTGTTCATTCACACAGTTGTCTATATATATAAAAAACAGAGGTCAACACAGTGGCAATGACAAGGGAAGAGCTTGGAAGGACGACGTTTTAGCTTTACTATCTCCACTTGTTCTTCCCTATAATTCCATCTATAAATGGCCCTGAAAGCATCGACTAACAACAAGATTGTTTATGTAAAGAGCAATTTAAACACACCCCTAAACAAGTCCCTCATGATTCCTCTAATTTCTAACTCTAAACAGACCATATCTTTAAGGAAAATTTACTAGTATAGAACATTTAGTCATTAAAGGAGGAAATAATCCCTAGAGATTGTAGGGATTTGAAGGATGTCTTAATTTCTTAATACTGCTATAACAGAAATACCACAAGGGGGTGTAATGAACAGAAATTTACTTTCTCAAAGTTTCAAACTCAGCTCATTACTGTTAAGTCCTTCCAGCAGATTTTTTGGAGGCTAAATTCTAGCAGATTTTTGGAGACCGTAAATCACAAGGGAGGAGACTGCCCATCTTTCTGTCATGGAGCCATTGGTGAATTCGAACTACTAACTAAAGGTGTCACCTTTAGAGGCACAATGCAACTTCTTACAAATACATTTAGGAGGCTAAAGGCCAAATACAGAGTGCTGTCTCAGGAAGCTTTCTTCTTTGTTGACTCTGTGGGGAGGTTCTAATCTCTTTGCAGCTTCTGTTCCTCAGTTGCTTGTCAATTTTGATGTGACATGTGTCTCCTCTTTGTGCTTTTTTGTTCCTGAGTCAAAACGGCTCCTTTTAGATGTCAAAATTATTGGCTTAATGAGAAAATTAGAACTGAGGCACAAATGGAGATTTGTAAACCAAGATACATAGCAGCATTGTTCATCATCACAAGAACATGGAAACAGCCCAAATGTCCAACCACAATTAAATGGACTGAGAATTCATGGTCCATTCACATGATAGAATACTACTCAGCATGCAGGAGCAATGATTTTGGAAATCACTACCTAGCTTGTGGGGGACTGGAGAGCATTATGCTAAGTGAACTAACTTAGTCCCATAAGGACAAATACTGTGCATGACCATTATTGTAGAAATAGAAAGATAACCAGTAAAATGTGTGTGAGGATCTGGGGGGTGGGGAGCAGAGAGCAGAGGGATGAGGATGGATAATCATAGTGTCTCACAATTTGATGGGTGAAGGGAGGAACAGGTAAAGGTAAAGGGAACTATCAGGTGTGAAAATCAATGTTTACAAACTTTGTAAGTAAACCAGTATAAAATAAAAATTTAATTAAAAAAATTAGCTTAAGAAACATCCTACAGACTTAACACTGCAAAAAAAACTCATTTCCAAATAAGATCATACTCATATAGGAATCAGATCGACTACATCTGTGTAAGGAACCACTGGAGAAGCTCAATATCAGCTGTGAAAACTAGGCCGGGGGCTGATTGCGGAACAGACCATCAATTACTCATATGCAAGTTCAAGCTGAAGCTGAGGAAAATTAAACCAAATCCACAGGAGCCAAGATATGACTTTGATTTCATACCACCTGAATTTTAGAATCATCTCAGGAACAGGTTTGAGGCCTTGAACACTAATCAGCGAAGACCAAATGAGTTGTGGGAGGATGTCAAAGTTATCATTCAG
>NW_006399780.1:512502-526522 GCF_000299155.1 Elephantulus edwardii | reverse complement strand
GCAGGATAGAGCAGGGTTTAGGGCTGTTGTGCAAAGGGTCGCTATGAGTTGGAAACGACTCGACAGCACATAACAACAACAACAACATAAGAATTGGGATTTTTGTTAATATTTTTTTTATTTTTTTACATAGGTTTTGGATTTCCATTCATTCATTGCCGCAATTTTCTCCCTTCCCATCCCTCCCTACCAGCTCGCTTCCCCCTCCGAAGAGAGAAAAAAAAAAAAAGAAAAAAAATTCCTTCATTAGTATACAATTCCCACGTCCCTTCCCCCCACCCCCAACCCGGGGTAGGATTTTTATGGAGAAGAGATTGAGTTTGTTAACAGTTACAGCTTGCTCAACTCCACAATCAACACTCTTTAACACCAGCAGTTAGAAAATCAAAAGATGATTCATTCACACTGGGAAAATCTGCTGTCAGGGACCTCTCCAGAGTGCCAAAAAGCAACCATGGCAATCTAGAGACTAAGGCGCACCTAATCCAGGCTGTGGTCTTCTCAATTTCTTGCTATGCATCAGAGAGCTGGACAATGACTAAGGATGACAGAAGAAAAATAGATGCCTTCGAGCTGTCGTGCTGAAGAAGAGTCTTGAACATACCATGGACTGCCAAGAAAACAAATAGATCTGTCTTAGAGAGAGTGAACCCAAGTGTTTCTCCTGGAGGCTAAGATTTTGAAGCTCTGTCTCATATACTTTGTGCATTTGACCAGGAGCGACCGGTCCATGGAGAAGGACATCATGCTCAGAAAGGCGGAGGGACAGCGTAAGAGAGGAAGACCCTGGATGAGATGAATTGATACAGTAACTGGGACAATGGACATTGATGTGTTGAAATTAGTGAAATTGGCTCAGGACAGGGAAGGATTCAGAGCTGCTGTACATAGTGTCACTATGGGTCTCAGGCTACTCAATGTCACATAACAATAACAACAACATTTAAAAGTGGGGTACAATTCAATCCATGACAAAGAGTTTTATTGTTTCCCTTCGCTGGGTACATATGAACCCTTTAAAAATTACAATAAAATTAAGGCATATGTGTAATCAAAGTATTCCTTTATTCTTGATAAAAGGTGATATTTGAAAACATGGCTTGTTTTACTGGACAAAGTGGCTTCCAGATCCTGAATTCTGGAACTGCTGGGCTCGCCCATCCAGTAACTGGCCACACGGATGATGACAATACTCCTCTTAGGCCTTTTCCCTGCAGCCCAGGTCACAGAAGACATGACCTCCCCAATAGAATAGCTCCCAAGAGAAAGAGACCAGAGCTGAGAGTGTTGAATTTACACACTCAGCTCTTCAAACAGGTGGCTGGCTGCTTTTCTCCAGGAGAGAACAAGCAAAGGAACTGGAAGAGGCCTAAGGTGTTATTCAAATGAGGTTCTCTTCACACTCATCAACTTCAGAAGTGAGGAATAAATGCACTGTCAAAGGGGAGGACTGGTGGCTTACTCTGTAGGGAACAGCACTGCTAACTTCAAAGTGGATGGTTTGAATCTACCAGCAGCAACTCTGTGGAAGAAACAACCCCTCCCATGAGATTTGTTGTTATTGTGTGCTGTCAAGTTGGAATCGATTCCTAGCTGACCCTCTATTGACTTTCTCAGGTTATAAATTGCACAGGACGTGACCCTGAGACATCTAGTCCCCGAGAAGAGGTTGATGGATTCGAACCACCAGAGCTGCCTGGTTGTGGATGAAAAGATCTAAATGGAGACCATAGGCAGACCCAGAGTCATGAGAAGCAATGCTAACAGAGTAAAATTCTAGGTCAACAAAACAGGCTTCAGAGACACAGCTAGAAATAATAGTGGGATTACTCTGTACATCAGAATCCAAAAGGGGGACTTGGGAGAATGGCCTTCCTTACTCAGAATCTTTCAGGGTCTAACTGAGAGAGACCAGTCACTTTGCGGGAATGTTCCCTTGATTCCATCTACGCACTGGGGGTTTGGAAAATGTCTGGGACAGAGAGCATTCTAGATCATATTTATACCCTGCGGCCCTGCGGAGAGAGGTCCACCTTCTAATTAAATGTGCAGCCTCTAAACACATTTCATTCATTCAACAACTATCTGTTAAATGCCAACTGTGACAGCTATTACAGGCAATCCCAGAATTACAAACATCTCACTTCCATATACTCAATAGTTTGAGGCTTGGTCGCACTGCCTGCATCCTGTTCCCCACATATGTCTTGGCTGAGCATGTGGAGACAGAGAAAAGCTGAAGAGAGGCCAAATTTGTGGAGCAGACTCTGTTTTACAAAGCCCGTGGTGGGAACTGCAGACCACCTGTGGAAGACCTGCCCACATGTCTGCTCTGTGAGTGCACAGAGAGCAGAAGAGCCCTTGAAACCTGGACAGGAGGAAGGAGCAGAGCAAGATCGAACCCGAATCCTCCTGAGACAGAGCCCATTGACTAGCAGGCTCTGAGTAGCCCAATTATCTGTCTTTCTAGGGGAGAGCTATGCTGTGGAGCAGAAAAAGAGAATCAAAATACTTCCCCTACCATTTTACCTCTTGTCCTCATTGAGCGGGGGAGGTTAAATAGACTTTCTTTAAAAATATGCAGGAATGAAAAAGAAAGAAAAAAAAGTGTTCCCCTTTCCCAGTATTAAACTTTGCTTTAAGTAAAGTGATTCCTATGTAAGAGGACAAAAGTAATGGCTTACACACCATTTCACCCTCCTTAAATCTCAAGCACCTTGTTGGGAAGTTAAGAGGACTTTTTATTATACACAGAAGGGGATATTTTACCCTATATAGGACTGTGTGTGGGGAATGGCTGGGATTCTAAAAGCTGGAAGGCAGACTGCCTGAGGAATGGTGGGATGGTAGATACAAGGACATAAAGAGTTGTTGGGAAGGGAACATAGACCCTTGATCTACTTCCAAATTTTGACTTGAAGCATCTCTAGTGAGAAGTGTGTAGTTTGGATCAACACAATGTCCTTTTCCTGGAAAACAGCTAAATATCTATCCCACTATCTTCAGTTGGAACCATATGATTAGGTTCTGGTGAGAGGTGAGCTGAAATGACAAATTCCAGGATAGGCCCTAAAAGCTCAGGCAAGATTTTTTTTCCACTTTTTTTCCATCTATAATCCTACTGGTGTCCTGCAGACACCTAGGTTGCTGAATCACCTTGTGGAAGATTATATTCTGGAAATCTGAATTGTGATATAAAGTAGAAGTAAATCTGTGTTAAGCTAACCTGAAATTCAAAAGTTTATTAGTTGTCACAAAGAATATTTACTCAAATACAATACATATATTTCTAAGTGGCTGCTGCCTGAACAGAAGGTTTGGGCAAATTACCTGAAGAACAGAAAGCACCAGATTTAGTAGTTAGATTCCACTGAAATAGTTTGTTTTCCTGGCCTATCACCACTGCTGGAACTGTGGTTATGAATGAATAATTTTCTGTGTTCTGGAGCTTGAATCTTCAGACAGCAAATCATGTCATGTGAACACATGTAATATTTAGCATGGCAATGCTCTCGCTGTTAGCATTTCACTAACCAATATGCTAGATGATAACTTGCTTTAATAGCCCTAATTAACAGTGTCCCTGTATCCCATTCTTTGTTGTGCTGCTGACTGGAAGATTAGTGGTTCGTATACACCAGCTATATGAACATCTTTCTCTGTGGGAGAAAGATGAGCAGTCTCCTCCTGCAAAATTGACAGACTTGGACACCCAACGGAAGATGGCTGAAAATCAGAATTGATTCAATAGCAATGAATTTTCCTGGAATTGATCACGTGACTTGCTTTGACCAATGAGACAGATCTTAGCAGATTTATCAGGGAGAGATGAACCTGTGGTTCAGAGCCCATGGACTGATAAGAAGATGGAATCTGCAAACCTCATCTGATAATAGAAAGATGTTAAAAAAAAACAACACATGTCTAATTCTCTTTGTCCATTTGAACAATGGTGTTTGCTCACTCTGAAATATCTACCACTGATCAAACATATTACAAGAACAAGAAGAGAATACCCAGCTGGAGAATACAAGAAAAGGTGGAGCACACTAAATCCATCCATGGCTCCAGCTGACCCTTCTGCTGATGGCTGAACCATGAGCAAGCTGAGCCTGGCCAACAGTAGCAAAATCGCTCATCTAACCCTAAACGTGTTGAAAAAAGAAAGAACAAGTGGTTGTTAGTTTCAGTACTCAATATGGAAGTAATCTTTACACAGAAGCTGCTGCCTGGTGTACCAAAACTGTGGCTTCCTTGCTGGGTTACTTTGATCTTGAGAAATTCTGGAATGAAGAGAAACACATTCTTCTAAGGTAAGACTAACTGAAATAGCAATTTTCTAAATTCTTGTTTGAATTACATCAACTCAATTTGGTAACACAGGTTGCCTCATTTGGATCATTTTTTTATCTTGACCATTTTACAGTTTTGATTGGTAGAAATGTGACAGCCAATTTTTTCTTATTTTATAAATGTGGTTTGTTAGTTACAATTTCAGAAAACACGGGACCTTTGAGGACATGATAGGATATGTGTTGCAAATCCATCTTAGGTATCCTGGGAAAGGATTTTCACTGAACGCTCAAGGTTCTGAACTACTTTACTGAACAATTCTGTCACATCTGAGATGATATTTACACTGTTCGACTTTTCAAGTCAAAGTAGTAAAATATACAGTAGCATAAAATTTATTCATCAGATTTAAAAAGACAACACTATCAGAAACATTAATTATATTAATAACAAACTGTATTAAAAAGTTTATAGAAGTTTGACTCGAAAGCACATAGTGACTACTTACTAGAAATCTGCTATCACAGGTCAGTGAAAAACGAATGAAATGATGAAGTCCGATGGAAAGACAAAGCCTCACCATCTTCACCTCCAAGAGCACTCCAGCCGCACCTTCTCTGAGACATATCTGTTTGTTCTCTTGACCGTCCATGGAATATTCAGTACTCTTCTCTAGAGCCACAACTCAAAGGCATCAATTCTCTGTCATCCTTTTTCATTGTCCAGCTCTCCAATGTATAGCAGATAGTTGAGAAGACCATGGCCTGAATTAGGCTTCATCATTCATACTTTGGGCATATAGTTAGGCGAGGCCATTCATTCATTGGAAAGGGACATCATGCTTAGAAAGATGGGGATCAGCGAAGGAGAGGAAGACCCTCAATGAGATAAATTGACATGATGACTTCAGCAATGGACTTGAGTGCTTCAGAGATGGTTAGGATAGGTCAGGTTCAGGTTAGCTATTCATAGTCACTATGAGTCATACTCCATGGCACCTAACAGCAACAACAATAACCATCACAGTACAAGATTCTGGGTAGAATGAAGGAAAATGTGAACTAAAACTTAAAAAAGTATTAAGAATGAACAGACTTTCTGGTCAAATGAACTCAGACTCATCACTGACTCACTTGTAGATTTTCATAGTCTGTAAATTATATAAGATGTTGCCCATATTTTTCCTGAGGAGCAACTGGTGGATTTGAACCACTAAATATGTCTGACCTTTGATTAGCAGCATAGTCTTAACATATCTTGCTGCTAACCAAAAGGTAATATGTGTCCATTGGTTAGAATCCACCAGAATCTTTTTGGGGGGAAAAAATGAGCAGTCCCATCTCTTAAGATTTACAACTTTGGAAACCGGAAGATGGGTCACTATGAGTTGGAATTGACTTGATGACAGTGAATTTGGAGTTTTTGGTTTATTTGTATTTGAGAACATGTAGCTAACTCCACAGAACCAACCACAACAGCTCGCATCAGGCCATGGCCTGGATGCTAGGAACACAGGGTAAATAATACAGACTCGGTGTCTTACCTCATGAAGTTTATCTTGTTGCATCAAGTTAGAAGTGACTCCTAAATGACCCTCCAGAGGGGCTTTCAGAGGCTGTAAATTGCAAGGAGGGAGATTGCCCATCTTTCTCTCTCAGAGAGGCTGGTAGATTTGAACTGCTTGCCTTTGGGTTGGCAGCACACCTCCTTACTACTAAGGCACTAGCGCTCCTAAGAGATGTGTTCCAAAAGGGAACTACAATTCAGTACTCTGGGATGGAAATGCAAAATTGCTAGGAAAAGTAACTCACCCATTTGCTGGTGGTAGTGCAGGGGATCATTAGGGAAGAATCTCTAGAAGAAAGGCATCTACAGTGAAGAAATCTGGGATGGACACTACCAGAATGAACTCAAAACCCCTTTTTATCAAAATTTCCTTTGTTATTCAGTCCAGGTTCTTAATCACACGACATTCTTTCATCTACCTTGACATAATTTTTTATGCATTCTAAAACCAAAAAATCCAGGTTCTAGAATATATTCTTCATGCAGTGACTCTGTTCCGTTGATATTAGATACAATTTATTGTTGTTACCAGTAGGTGCCGTCAAGCTAAGTATGACCCACAGTGACCCTATGAACAACAGATTTGAACCCTGTCATATCCTTTGCTATCCTCACACTTCCTGATGCATTAGAGTCCATTGCACAGTCACCGTGTCAATTCATCTGCCAATTCTCTCCTTTGCTGACTCTTGACCTTTCCAAGCAGCGTGTCCCTCTCCAAGGAGTAGCCACTTCCAGCAACATGCCTAAAGTATGTGGGGCGAAGCCTCATCATCGTTGCCTCCAAAGAGAACTCTGGCTCTATAATTCATTCAATGTTTGATATTTGATTTGATAATAAAATATAATAAATTAGCATCATACACAAAAAATAACATTTACTACCTAATCATAAGAGTTGAAAAGCTCTAAACTATCTGATTTGTTAACACAGGCATGTTTCTAATAACATCAGACAAGCATTATTTACTGTATTCATTCACATGCTGTCATTGTAAGCAATGGAAACAAACTCGGACTCACTGAAGCAAGACATGGGGACAATGGCATTTATTGTAAGGGCTGTCTCATGAACACAAAAGCTGGAATGCAGCTTCTAAGCCAAGACCGCAGTCAACCCAGCCTTATTCCTCCATCTTTCAGCTGTACCATTCTCTCTCTGTTTGTTTGTTTCTCCCTGTCTGCTTGGACCAGTTTCCTCACTTCTCTGAGCTCTGTGATGTAGTCTTTCCTATGGTCCTGACACAGTTCCAACCACATGTAGGGACTAAGAGGTGGGATATAGAACCCTATTCCAAATTCCCAGAGGTAGTTACACTGATTGAATTATCTGTAAATGGGAACCAACCAATTGCCATTGAGCTACTTGCATTGTGTGGCACCCACATGAGTGTCAGAGGAGAATTATAACCCATGGGGTTTTCAGTGGGGTTTTTGGAAGTTTATCACCAGGTCCTTCCTTCCAAGGTACCACTGGTGTACTTGAGGGGTTGACCTTTCAGTTAGTGCCTGAGCTAGGAGTTCTATAGATGAAAAGGCCATATAGAGCCCCAATAGAGCTGCTATGCCAAACTTCTCCAAACTGGAAGGTGCAATAGGTTAGGAAACCATTTCCTGCAGGTTTTTACTCATTTTTTAAGAAATCTTGGTGGCCAATGTAATCCTCACCCCTACTTGTCATTCCACTTGAAAGTCACTTTGCACATCTTTGTTCTTCATTATGGACTCATTTCATAATTAAACAGTTAAGCTCTCAGAGACAATAATCTCTTTTCTTCCTAAAGGTTTCCTTAGGTGGAGGGGTTAGGTGAGAAGCAGAGCAATTCAGTGTAAATGTAAGCTATATAAAAAAGAGACAGTCCTTTCACACTACTGTGTTCATAAAGTTCGTCTACAACTCGGTCACTTAGCTAGAGGTCATTTCTCCATAGACACAACCTTACAAACAACCATTGGATATCCAGGTCCAGAAACAACAAAGAAACCCATTGTCAACAAATCAATTCCAACTCGATTCCACAAGACAACAGAGTAGTTGCTCGCTAGGGTTTCCTAGGCTCTAAATCTTTGTCGATGCGGACAGCCCCATCTTTCTTCTTCAGAATAACTGGCAGGTTCCACCTGCTGACCTTGGCTTGGCAGCCCAGAACTTAACCTCTCTGCCACCAAGTCTTCTGTACACAGCTGAGCCTACCACAATGCAAAATATTTGGAGTTATGTGGACATGCCAATGATTAGTAAGTCTTGAATTCAAATTTACTGCCATCAAGTTGGTTGCAGTGCACAGCAATCCTCTCAGGTTCCCAAGGCTGTCATATCAGCAAGTGGAGACTGTTCATGCGCTTTCTGAGTCACAGGTGTATTAGACCTACTGGAGATATCCATTGTTCATTCTTACTGTTTATTAAAATGGTTGACAAAGACCTTTTTTAAAAAAAAACAAAACAAACCAACAACACCCTAAATATTCTCATCATTTAGACATGGAAAGTTATTTTTAAGTGGTGGTATGGGAATAAACATACATAAGTCAAGTTATTTTATATATTGGAATCTAGTCGAAATAATAAGCTTTGGGTATGTGGTAATTTTATACTAAGCCTGAAAAAGAAAAATGGAAACTCTCATCGCTAAAAAGAAATATGTTACTGCATGAAGCTGTGTAGGAAGCAACAAAATACAACAAATGAATAGTGAATTTATAAATACTTCACACAGGATATAAAAGCAAACATGGGGGCTGAATTTCCAGAAACACCAGTAAATATAAAGGGAGCCACAATATGCAATAAATTTATGTGACGTTCATATTGACAAAGCAAATGCATTACTACACGTTGGTACAAAATATGAAGCAAAGTGAAATAAGGTTAAATGATTCTTTATTAAGATACCCACAGTTATATATAAACAAAACGTAAATCAGTAAAAATGAACACAGTGTAGAGAAAACAGAATGCATTTTAAATAATTAAAATGTCAAATGTCTAGTAAAAACAAAAGTTTTACTACATATTTTGTGCATGGAAAACAACAGGGAGAAATAGAAATTCTTAATACTTGTTTGAACCTAATGGCAATGTCACCACTGCTTTCTAACAAAAAAAAAAAAACAACTCTTTTTTATTGTGGTAGACCATATATGGCATAAAATAAATGTACAATTCAGTGACTCAAGTACATTCACAGAGCTGTGTGGCACGTTGCTAACTAAATGTTGTGCATCCCCAGTTGTTCTAATCCACCTGTGACTGAGAGATGACGATGGACATTCTCCTCCCAGTGATATTACAGCCTCAGAAACCCAAGAGAGGGTTGCTATGAGTTGAAACCATCTTGATGGCAGTGAATTTGAATTTGAGAATTACTCAACTACTCATTTCCCCTTTCCCAGCCTTTGACAACCACTCGTCTATTTGTTGTCTCTGTGGATTGGCCTGTTGTAAAAAGAGCAGGGGCAGTGTGGAGATGACCAAATCTGACTTCTCCCAGTTCCACAAGGGGGCATTAATAACATCAACAACATTACAGTACAAAACTAATTGCCATAATGTCAGATACCCACCCCACCCCCACCATCTCCCATCTATTTCTAATATAACAGCAGGCCTACTGCTCTTCTGAGTCCAAAATCCACCACAATTGCTACAAAGACCACACAGAACCATACTCATGATTAGGACTTTATTAGGGAAGTTAACTAGGAGAATGTAACAAGTTGGTAACAGAACAGTTAGGATAGCTTCTGAAATGTCCTCATAGGCCCTACAGCCTTCAGCCTTGGGGCTGTAGGCCAGCGTTGCAAAGTTTAGTCCTGTCAGTTATGGGATCTCTCCATTGTCCTCCAGCAAGCTTGAGCAAAGCTTGGTTGTGGTTTCATGTAACAGTAGTGTCAAGGTCAATTCGCCTTGTGTTGGATCTCTTGTTCTCTGCTGTGGCTGCTGCTGTTACTTCTCTAGGCTCCTATCTAAGTGCAGCAGGAATCTCTGGCCCCAAAGGACACCTGCTATATTCTCTGCTTCTTCTTTGCTAGTGATGAGATTCCCAAATTTCTGCTGCTGAAGCTCCTCAATTTAAACCTGGTAGAATGGCAAAACTAGCCAATCTTCTGATGGATAGACCAACAAATCCATTTATATGTTCCTGCCCTGCTATGTTGCAAAGTCAAAGGCAACCCAGGAAAGCCATGTTGAATAATAGACTTACAACACCATACCTATTCTCTATACCTCTTACAAATACAATCGTATGCACATAAAAACAAACAAATGATAGGTATCTTTTCGTGATTATCTTCTCATATGTAGAATACAATATTTTTGAAGTTCATCCATGTTGTCGCATGTATTAAAACTTCATTTCTTTTTATTAGTGAATAATATTTATTTTAAAAGTGTCTGTGGACATGTGTTTATCACAGTCAGTGGTTTAAGGGAGCTCTGGTGGTCTACTCAGGAGGGAGTTATGCTGCTAACACAAAGGCACACCTCTCTGGAAGTTCAAATCTACTAACGGCTTTGTGGGAGAACTATGGACAGTCCCCTCTGAGGGATTAGCATCCTTGGAAACCCAATGAAGGGTCAGCTATGAGTAGGTTCCAAATCAACAGCAATGAAATGAGTGATCACAGTTACAATTCTGTGGGTTCTCTGTACCTTTTGACTATTGCTAATTATGCTGCCTTCAATACTGTTTTCAAACCTTGCAATCAGGTAGAACGTACTTCATACCTAAAATGTTAGAAGAATATCCCAAACTCTGCATCTGATGAGCTGTGTGATGTCTGGAGTGTTATTTGAAACTACCTTTAGCTAGGAATCTGTTTGCCTTATCATTGATGTTCCGTATTGTCTACCTTCACCAGTAGGGGGTAGCACAACCTTCCTGTCCACCTGGTAACTCCTACAGAATTTTAAGGTGTATTTCTGAGAACCTAATTTTGTTTTGTGTGCCTTCAAATATGACACTTAAAGCACACTATCAAAGCCCTGGTGATTCTGGAATAATGGCTAAGGAAAGTCACGATAACCCCAAGTTTAAATTAAAATAAAACCACAGCCAATTGCAAATAACCTGGAAAGAATAAGTGGCTTTCCGATCCATTTGGCTGTTAGCCAGGCAAAGCAGCAGAACTGGGGCATCTCCTTCTATTCAACAGAAGTTGTCATTAGTGTCATTCGTGTTACATTGTATTAAGGTCAGTCCGTCCACAGACAATCTAGATGAACCTTACAGAATCAGAGCCCCCCGCCCCCATGATCTAGCATTGAATTTGCCAATTATTTCAACCTTGTTTAGATCAAAATCATTGGTACCGGCATTCAGAAGATTAGGAGATGTATTGCACTTGGAAAGTCCACAGTCTTGGACGTCTCCAAATTACTGAGGAGCAATGATGTCATATTGAAAACCAAGGTGTGTCTGATTCAGACTATGGTCTTTTCAAACTCTTGCTATATACATCTGAGAGCTGGACCATGAACAAGGATGATAGAAGAATAATTGATATCTTCGAGTTGTAGTGTTGGAGAAGGGAACTGATTATTCCACAGACTGACAAAAGCACAAAGAGATATGTCTTAGAGAAAGCACAGCCAGAGAGCTCACTGAAGGCAGGGATGGCAAAGCTTCACTCTCATACTATCAGCAAGTTGTTGGGAGAAGCTATCCCTTGGAAAAAGCCAACATGTTTGGAAGGTTAATAAAAGAGAGGAAGACCTCTAATGAGATGGATTGACGTACTGATTGAAGCCATGGACGCAAATGTGTCAGAGATGATGAAGATGGTACAGGATAAGACAAAGTTCATATCTTTTGTTCATAGCATCACTATACTGGACTGATAGAATCTAACAACAACAACAAAGGGTGGGAGGAGGAGAATGTTGCCATTTTTCCCTTAACACTTTAAGAAAGTGTTTTAAAGGTAGCTCCAGTAGTGCAAGCAGTACTTACAAAAAAGTGCTTTAAGACTGAGTATTCAGGGAGCTCTGGTGGCCTAGTGGCAAGAAGCTGCACTGCAATCCCAGAAGTATGCGGTTTGGATCCACCAGATGCTCTGCTGGAGAAGGAGGGACAATCTTCTCCTGTACCAGTCAGATCTGATTTGATGGTACATGCACAAAAACAAATAAACAAGCAAACAAAAACCAAACACAAAAACAAAGCAAACAAACAAAAAACCCAGCAAAAGACAACCCCCCCCAAAAGAGAGTGAGTATTCGTTGTATACCAGTCAAAGAGGGTCTGTCATTCAATGGATAGTGAATTGGACTTCTATATTTGTCAAAAAGCTATAATTTCTTTATTTACGACCTAGAATTTTTTGTTTTCATTAAATATCAATCTTTCGTAAGCATAAGTAGGCAAATAAAATCAATGGGCTGTTGTTTGTTTTTTTGTTTTTTTTTTTTCATTGCTTCCTCAGGTTTAGAGCCAAGGTCTTCCAAATCATTGTTCCAAACCGAGATGCAGATGTTCAGGCCTCTTATGCAGTGTCTCTATGCGGCCAAGAGCAGTGGCAAGGCAGGGTTTCTGCAGAGTGTTCTGCCATTGTCTCCACGGTTCTTTCTACTCACAAACTCAATGAATGTGCAGACAGTGGCAACAAGTCCAGGCTTCTGCCTAGCCTGTAGAGATTGGACCATGCATCTTGAATTCTGTGATTAAATGGGGGTGGGAGTAGGGAGAGAGGAAATGAGTATCTTAAAATTGATAAAATGATAAAATGTATTTTGTAACATGTTGTTATTTGTTATGTACCATCAAGTTGGAACCAATTTATAGCTGACCCTCCAGTAGGTTTTCAAAGGCAGTAAATCCTATAGGAAAAGATTACCCATCTTTCTTCCATTGAACAGCTGGTGGATTTGAACCGCTTGTCTTTGGGTTGGCAGTGCAGTTTCTTACCACTAGGCCACCAAAGATCACTATTTTGTAGTATGTATATTTAGATATACTCATGTTGTTCTTGAGCTCTGTCGAAACCAATCCAGAGTTAACCCTCCAGTGGGTATTCAGAGGTAGTTAATCACACAGGAAGAAATTGCCTATCTTTCCCCTGATGGATCCCAATGACATGACTTTGAGTTTGCAGCACAGCTTCTTGCCACTAGGACATAAGTACTCCCTTATATATAAAAGACCAATCGAACACACACACACACACACACACACACACACTTATAATCTGTGTGAATATATGTTTTGTAGCATATGCATCTGCCTTTACTCACACACTGCAAATAAACCTGTGTGTTCCATAGGTAGTTTATATATACAAAGAAGATAAAGCTATATATTAAAATGTTAGCAGTGCTTCTCACTGGTGGTGGAATTAGAGGTAAAACAATGATTTATCAGAAGATAAATTATCCCTCTCTGTGCCTTTATATTTACCAGATTCCACATGGAGCTTGAATTGCTTTTGTGTTGGGTTTTTTTTAATTACTTTAAGAAAACGATGAAAAGGTTTAAAAATATCTTGTAGACTCAATACAATACCACTTACAATCACAATGAAGCAATTTTATGGTGGAGCTTGAAAAGCTGAGGCTAAAAGTTATACAGAAAAAGCAAGGGCCCAAATGCAGTAAAGATCTTCTTAGAGAAGTACAAACTCCGGCGATTTGGCCCGGCAAAGATCCAGAAGACTCATAAAATTCCACAAATGAGGTAGTGTGAGCTGGACAAAAGGATGCATCATTTACTGCTGAGGAGTAGATTCTGACTCATAGTGACCCTTGAAGACAGAGCAGGGCGCTCTGGTGGCTTACTGGTAAGTAGTTGCACTATACATCCAAAAACAGGTGGTTTAAATAAATCTACCAATAACCCCTCAGGAGAAAGACAGGCAATCTCTTCCCATGTGATTTATAGCCTCTGGAAACCCCCACAAAGGTAAACTATGAGTCACACAACAACAAGGCAGACTTGTTCTCACTGTCACAAGGTGAGGACGGCACAAGATAGGGCAAGGTTCACATCTACTGTTCATAGGGTTACTATAAGTCATAGTCAACTCAATAGCACATAAAGGGGTTATTAGCACATGTAGGGTTTCTTAGCTATAAACTTTTTAGTGACAATATGGGAGTATCAAAAAGAATTATTGTTGGATTTTTTTTGCTTTGTTTTTTATTATTAAATTTTATTAATTTT
>NW_006399780.1:479380-506119 GCF_000299155.1 Elephantulus edwardii | reverse complement strand
CCTACCCAATGGTTTTCTCAGTGTTCCCTGCCTGGTGGCACTTACACAGGTGCCCTCACACAACAGCCCCACTCCAGCAGGGTCCTGGATCCAACGGGATCTGAAAAGTCAAGGTCAAATTCCCACCCACCCACTAGCCTCTAGCTGGTCTGCAGAGTTCACAGAAGACAGCTGGCTGGCTCATTTTGGGCAGTTGGTGTAGCCCAAGAGAGCTTGGCCAAATTCCCCACCTGTGGGCACGCCCTTAGGTGCTCTCCTGGGTAATCAGCAACACCCCAGTAAACACAGATAAGATCCTACTGGCCTTTCTCCTGCCAGGTTAGTTCCTCAACAGCTCGCCTGATAGCTCCGGGTGATGTCTGGATCCAAGGTGGTGCCCTGAGGTCACAGGGCTGTGGTGGGGGTTGAGATGTGTGGGTGTGGAGCTGCAAGGGGGGTGGGGGAAGGGGAGGAAAGCAAGGGACTAAGGGGTAAGGCGTGCAGGGCTTAGACACTATCACCAAGAGTTGGGGGCGGGGCTTGGGCGCTGCTGGGGGTTTATGCAGCAGCACCCTGTGTGTTAAGGGTCACAGGGGGGGTCACACAGTGTTGGGTAGTCTTTGTTCCTCTGGGGTCTCACAGTCTTCGCTCCTCTGGAGTTCCGCGGTAGGTGGCTGGCTGTTGTTCTTCCCGGGTCTCTTCCAGGCCCCTCTTGCAGTGGAACCCCGTCTGTCAGCGGCGTTCTCCCGCCTGGCAGCGGCGTTCTCCCGTCTGGCTGCGGCATTCTCGCGCTGCATCGCTCTCGCCAGCGCTGCGTCCCTCTCGCTCAATTATTGTTGTTTTTATGTGCCGTACAGTCACTGGTGACTCATTGCAACCTTATGTACAACAGCTCTGAACCCTGCTCTATCCTGAGCCAATCTCATTGTCTCTGACACAACTACCTGTATTACCTCACTCACTGAGTCAATCCATCTAATCCAGAGTCTTCCTCTTTTGTACAGTCCCTCCACACTTCCAAGCTTAATGTTCCTCTCCAAGAACTAGTCCCTCCTTGCAACATGAACAAATCATGTGAGATGGAGCTTCAAAATGCTTGCCTCCAAGAGCAATCTAGTTTCACCCTCTCTAGGACAAACCTGTTTGTTCTTCTAGCAGTCCATGATATATTGAATACTCTTCTCCAGCACCACAACTCAAAGGCATCAATTCTTCTTTTATGACACTTAGTCACTGTCCAGCTTTCCGATGCACAGCAAGTAATTGCAAAGACCATGACCTGGATTAGGTACACCTTAGTCTTTAGACTGGCATCGTTGCTCTTCAGGAATTGGTCAATACTAAAAAATTCAAGGAGCACCAAATGAACAAGTGCCAATGATAATGAAAGAAGTTCAAATTGTGCTGAAGACACTGGCAAAAAAAAATAATTCCCAGGAATAGATTGGATACCAATTGACATTTTGTAACTAATAGATGCAACCCTGGATATGCTCATCAGCTATGCCAGGAAATTTGGAGGACAGCTGCCTAGCTGACTGACTGGAAGAGGTCCAAATGTTTTCCTTTCCCAAGAAAGGTAATCTAATTGAATATAGAAATTACAGAGTAGCATCATTACTACAATAGGCAAGGAAAATATTGCTGAATACCATCCAAAAATGGCCAGAGCAATATATTGACAAGAAATTGCCAGAAATTCAAGCTTGATTTAGAAGATAGATCCTGACTAAAAGCAGAGAATACCAGGAGAATGTTTATCTTCCGATTACACATCAGCGTTTTATTGACAAAGACATTTGACTGTGTGGATCACAAAACACTGTGGCTAACACTGAGAAGAGCGAGAATCCTGGGACACTTAATTGTGCTCATATGAAATCTATACCTAGATCAAGAAGCTGTTCTCTGAATGGAACAAGAGAATACTACATGTTTTAAAATAAAAAAGGTGTGAAATAAAGTTGTATCCTTTCTCCATACCTATTCAATCTGTATGTAGAGCAAATATGAAGACTAATGGGGCATCAGAAATGGAGGAAGACTCATCAAAAAGCTGCATGATGCAGATGACAGAACCTTGCTTGCTGAAAGTTAGGAGGACTTGAAGCACTTGTTGCAAAAGATCAAAGCCTACAACCTTGAATATGGATTACATCTTAACATCAAAAAAACAAAGGTCTTGACCACTGGACCTGTGGACAGCATCATGATAGATGGAGATTGAAAATGTTAATAATTTCATCTTGATTGGATCCACAGTCAACACCCTTGATACTAGCAGTTAGTAGATAAGGAGACACATTGCTTTGGGCAAGTTTGTTGTCAGGGACCTCTCCAAAATACTGACGTGCAATGTTATCTGCTTGAAGACTGAGGTGTACCTGATTCAGACTAAGATCTTTTGCATTACTTGGTATACATCTGAAATCAAAACAATGAATAGAGATGAGAGAGGAATGGATACCTTTGAGTTGTGGTGCTATAGATGAGTACTGAATATCCTATGAACTACCAATAGAAAGAACAGGTATGTCTTGGAAAGGGTGCGGCTCCTTGGAGGTAAGGATGGCAGAGCTTCATCTCTGATGCTTTGGACATGTTGTTGTTAAATACCGTTGAATTGAACATGACTCATAGCAGCCCTATGAATAAAAGATCTGAACCCTGTTCCATAACTACCATAAATTCTCTAATGTTTATAGATATACTTTTATCCAAAACATACTTTTGGAAAAAGAGAGGAAGACCCCTCACCGAGATGGATTGACATGTTTACTGCAGGAATGGGTTCAAATGTATCAGGGATGGTGAAGATGACACAGGATAGGACAGGATTCAGATCTGTTGTTTATAGGGTCATCATGCATCATACCTGACCTGACAGCACCTAATAACAACAACAATGGGAGTGATTAGAACTGCTCAACAATAGAATATTTAGGCTCTAGTCTTTAAGGAAGTTGACAGTTTCATCTTTCTTCAGTGGAACAGCTGGTAATTTTGAATGGCTTACCTTTTGGTTTGCAGTAAAATGTTAATTCACTGTACCAAGGTCTTAAAGGTCTTCTTTAAGGATATGTAGAGGTACAGATAGAAAGACAGAGCAATAAGGGGGAAGGGGGGAGGCACAGAACTAATTAAGACTTCGTAATATGATTTATAATCAAGTACTTTGTATTTAATAACAAGCCCTGAGACGAGATGTTAAACATAGTTTTCATTGTTAGGTGTCAGTGAGTCAAGTCTAACCCGTAGAGACTCTATGAACAACAGACTAGGACCCTGTCCTATTCTGCACCATCCTCATCATCTCTGACACACTTGAGCCCATTGCTGCAGTCACTGTGTCAATCCATCTTGTTGGGAGTCTTCTCCTTTGCAGAGCCTGCACCTTTCCAGCATGATGTCCCTTTTTCAAGGGATAATCTCTCCTAGCAACATGTCCAAAGTATGAGAGAGGAAGCTTCACCACCTTTTCCCTCAAAGAGCACTCTGGCTGCACTTTTTCTAAGATATCTGTTTGTTCTTATAACAATCCATAGGATATTCTTTATTCTGATTCAGTATGTCAGAAGGATGCTGACTGAAAGCAGAGAATACCAGAAGAATGTCCATTTGTGTTTTATTAAATATGCAAAGACATATGACTATGTGGATCACAACAATGGCTAGCATTAAGAAGAATGGGAATCCCTGAACACTTAATTGTGCTCAAGCAAAATTTATACCTAAATAAAGAGGTTGTTTGAACAGAGCAAGGGAACCCTTCAGGGTTTAAAATCAAGAAGGGTGTGCATCACGGATGTAACCTTTCTCCATACCTATTCAATCTGTATGCTGAGAAAATAATTCATGAAGCTGAACTTTATGAAGAGGAATGCGACATCAGGATCAGAGGAAGACTCCCCAACAGCCTGTTTTCTGCAGCTGACACAACCACATTTAACATAGAGAAAAGTGATAACAAATCCTTACTTTATACCATAATTACTCTAAAAATAAGTTCATATAAAGATTTAAATGTTAATAAAACTCTCACAAAACTCTTAGAAAAACAATATTGAAAATTTTCTCTAAAACATCAATCATTAATTTTATGACATACAACCAATGTTGTCGTTGTTATCTGCCATTGAGTCACCCAGGCCTTATAGCGACCGTATGCACAATACCTGTGAACCCGGCTCTATCCTGAGCCAGTCTCATTGCCTCTGAAACACCTACTCTCATTATTCCAGTTATTGCATCAGTCCATCTCATCCAGGGTCTTTTTCTCCTTCACTATACCTCCACGGTGTGAGTGCAGGAATCGTGGCAAGCTTTTGGAGTCAGGTGCTTTTCCAGGCATGTGTTTGACATGCAGATTTACTCTGTCCCCTGGAGCGAGGCAAGCCAGGCTTGGCCTAGGGTTTGAGCCAGGAGGCGGCCTTAAGCCCAAAGGAACCTCGGGTCTGCGGCCCTCTGCCAGGTTCAAATTGTTTTCCTGTCAAACATTCTTCTAGGTGGTATAGCACTGGTCTGTGCGTTGCTATGCAGAGGTAACTCGTGGTTGCTGTGATGCTGAAGACTGTGACAGTGATGTGCCAATCATGGTAATGGGTACCCATGGTGGACAGTGTTGACTGGAGATTCCCAACTAAAACAAACCTGGAAGCAGGAGCGGCATCCACTTCCGAAATGGCTTGCCTCCGGAAACTCTATGTACGAACAGTGCTCAGGCCTTTTGTTGATAGGGTCGCTATGAGTCATCTAGGACTCAACAGCACCAAACAACAACATACCTCCACATTTCCAAGCATAATATCCTTCTCCAAGGACTGGTACCTCTTGGCCACATGTCCAAAGAGTGTGAGATGGAATCTCAAAATCCCTGCCTCCAAGGAGAAGCTTCATTTCACCAAATCTAGGACAGACCTGTTTGTTCTCTTGGTGGTCCATGGTACGTTCAAGACTCCTCTCCAGCACCTCAACTCAAAGGCAGTAATTCTTCTTCCATCATCCTTAGTCACTGTCCAGATCTCTGATGCATAGCAAGTAATTGTAAAGACCATGGCCTGAATCAGGCACCCTTAGTCCCTAGACTGACATCATTGCTCTTCAGCACTCTGGAGAGGTCCCTGACAGCAGATTTTCCCAATGCAATTTGTCTTTTGATTTCCTAACTGCTGGTATTAAGAGTGTTGATTTTGGAACTGAGCAAGCTGTAATTTTTAACAGCCTCAATCTCTTCTCCATTCATCAAGGTGCTGCCAATTGACCCCGCTGTGAGAATCTTCTTGATGCTGATCATCAGTCCATCTTGAAGACTACAGACCTTGATTTTCTGCAGCAAGCACTTCAGGTACACCTGAGTTTCAGCAAGCAAGATTGTATCATCTGTATAATGTAGATTGTTGATGAGTCTTTCTCCAATCATGATGCCACATTCCTCCTCATAAAACCCAACCTCCCAAATGATCTGTTCTGCATATAGATTGAAAATGTGTGAAGACAGGACTCATGCCTGGGGCATTCCCTTCCTAATTTTGAACCATGCAGTGTTTCCTTGCTGTTCTGACGACTGCTTCTTGATCCAGGTATAGGTTTCACATGAGGACAACCAAATCTAAACAATTTTTACCATTTTGTGTTTAAAATCAGATGCCAAATGCTGCCAGATATGGATGCAGCAAGAGGAACTTTTATTCATTTCTAGTGAGAATATTATGTCAAAGTTGGTGTGACTTTGGAAAAAAAAATGGGCATTGTCTAATAAAAGAGAGTATGTGTGTCCTGTGGTTTATGAACCATAAAACTTCATCTCACTTTGAACATGCTATGAGGAGAGGATATTCCTTTGAGAGGGATATCATGTTTGGAAAGGTGGAGGGTGAGAGAAAGATAAACCCTCAACCAAAGAGATTGACACAGTAACTGCTGCAGTGAACTTGGGTATGCCAGAGATCGTGGGGATGGCACCGGGTAGGTCAGGGTCCAGATCTGTTTTTCATAGAGTTGCTATGGAGTGTGCTCAACTCAAGGGTACAAAACAACAACAATAGTTTAGGACTTCCAGTCCTGCCTAGAAGGAGCTCTGATGGCAAATTTGTTAGGGAGTTGCACTTCTAACCCAAAAGCTTTGTATCTAGTGGTTCAAATCCACCAATATCTCCTCACTAGAAAGATAAGCATTCTTTTCCTGTTCAATTTACAGCCTCAGAAACCCAGTGGAGGGTCAACCCTAGGTTGGTTCTGACTTGGTGACAAGGAGATACTCTTTGAAACCCTGCTGGCACAGTGGGTTAAGTGTTGGGCTGTTAACTAGACTGGTGACAGTTGAAATCCACCAGATATTTTATAGGAGAAAGTGGAGGCAGTTTGCTTCTGGTCAACTGAAAGTTGTTGAGAACACAGACTTAGGGCACAGTTGGAACTGACTCAAAGACAGTGAGTTTGGTGGTGGTTGTTGTTTCCTCTCCTCATTCCTTGTTCTATACCTACAGGAATCCCAACTCTTGTGTACCAAGAACTTTTATGAGAATATTAGTACCAGTATTAATTGTATTAGTGACAACCGAGAACAGCAAAACTACTCATCAGTAACAGAATGAGTAAACAAATGTTTGATATTATATGTTGTTAGGTACCCTTGAGTTGTGTTGTCAAGTCACAAGTAACTCATTGCTGACCCTACAGTGGGTTTTCAGAGGTAGTAAATCACAGGGAAGGAGAGTGCCCCTCTTTCTTCCATGGAGCTGCTGGTGGATTCAAATCACACATATTTGGATTGGCAGCATATAGCTCCTTACCACTAGGCCATTGCTCCAGGATATTATCTAGTAATACAAAAATAATGAAATGTAGATATACAAATCAATATCATGTATCTTGAGCAAAATAAATAAGTCATAGAAGAATATCTAGTGTATAATTCCATTGAAATAAGGTTTTTAAAAAACCAAGTCAGATTTACAGCCTTGCAATACTTCTGAAGGGCAACCTGTGAGTTCAATCCAACTCTACCACAGTGAGTGAATGATATAAAAATTCTGGTACTATAGTCTGGAGGGTGTTGAAATACTAACCCAAAGGCTTTGTTTGTCACTGTTTGCTTGAATCTGTCAGCTGCTCTGAGGGAGGAGATGAGAAGTCTCCTCCTCTTGTGATTTACAGGTTCAAGAACCCACTGGAGGGTCAACTATGAATTAGAAAGTATTTTCTGGCCATCAGTGAGTGAATGACAGCAAATCAATCTAAAACAGAGCTCCACTATCTATTCATAACCTCAGTAGGAGCTTTAATAGCTACTTTGGCAGAAAATGAAAAGATTTAGCAAGATAGTCAAGGTTCAAAAAGTGTCATCTTCATCTACTTTACCTCCATTTCACACTCACTCCTTTATACTTGGCGTTAGAAGTCCAAGTTTAAATATCTGCCTCAGTATGTATTTGTCATCAAAGCTACAGTCATCTCAGAGCAATCTGAACAATCTTTCGCTACCTTAACAAATATTTATCAAATACTGATTATACAGCTGAAACTGAAATAACTAAGGGAGAGGGGGGTAAAGGGGAAAAACCCTGAAACAATGCATTGTTCTTGATTTAGGAAAACTCATTATACTTAGTTGAATAAAAAGTTCTGTATTTGCTGACAAAAAAACCAACCAAGTCAAACAATACATTGCTGGGAAGTCAATCCAACTCATGGTGACCTGATCAGTATCAGAGTAGGACTATGCTCCATTGAGTTTTCAATGGCTGAACGTTCTCAGGAGTAGATTGTTGTTGTTACGGGATGATTAGTCTACCCCAACTCATAGCGACCCTATGAACAATGGCTCTGAACCCTGCCGACCTGAATCGCTCTGAATCCTGAGCCAATCTCATCATCTCTGACACACCTGACCCCTTTGATACAGTCACTGTGTCAAGCCATGGTCTTTCTCTCCTGTGCTATCCCTCCACCCTTCCAAGCGTGATGTCCTTCTTATAAGACTGGTTTCCCCTGGTAATATGCCCTATTAGTTAATAATATGTATGTGAGACAGAGTTTCAAAATCCTTGCCTCCTAGAAACAACCTGGTTTCATCCTCTCCAGGACAGATCTATTTGTTCTCTTGGTAGTCGATATTCTTCCAGCACCACAACTCAAAGACATCAATTCTTCTATCATCCTTAATCATCGTCCAGCTTTCTGATGCATAGCAAGCATTTAGGAAGACAATGACCTGGAGCAGGTGTGCCTCAGTCTCTAGACTTACATCATTGTTGATTAGCACTCTGGAGAGGTTTTTGACAGCAAATTTTCTCAATGAAACTCGTCTTTTGATTTCCTGACTTTGGGTGCTAAATATGTTGACTGTGGATCCAAGCAAAAGGAAATTATCAACAATTTTAATCTTTTCTCCGTCTATCATGATACTGCCTATTGACCTGGTGATAAGGATTTTTGTTTTCTTGACGTTGAGGTACAGTCCATATTGAAGGTTGAAATCTTTGATCTTTTGCAACAAATACTTCAAGTCCTCCTCAGTTTCAGCAAGTAAGTTTGTATCATCTGCCTAACGTGAGCTGTTGATAAGTCTTCCTCCAATCCGGATGTTGCGTTCTTTATAAAGAAGTAGATTGACCTTTATTCGAAGTCATCTCTAGGTAGACATAAGCCTCCAACCTCTTGGTTCACAGACCAGCACAATTTTCACCACCTAGTGATATGTGTATTCTTTTTGCTTGCTTTTAAGTTAGTACCCAGACCAGCACAATTTTCACCACCTAGTGACATGTGTATTCTTTTTGCTTGCTTTTAAGTTAGTACCCACTCGTGGGAGCCTTGTGCATAACAGAAAAAAATATTACTTGGTCTTGTGCCATCCTCAAAATTGTAGGTATGTTTGATACATATATGAGTGGTTCCTCCAGGAGATTATGCAGGAAAAGAATGTTATCTGAGTAGTTTATTTAATGTTCTCTTTAAACTTAAGGGCACTGGATAAACAGGAATGAATTTCTATTCTTTAAACTGTTTTTAACATACTGTTTTAGGTACATAGTTCACAATCTAAGAGAAAAAATAAAATTCAGTAAGAAAATCCTGCTTGTAATATTTCTTTGATGTTGATTCTTAGGGGAAAACACTTGATTTGCAAGAAGAGGATGAGAATTACTGTACATATTTTTAAGGAGATTAATTCATACCTTAAGTGCTTTTGAGATTGATGCTACCACTTACTATTATGTATATTTCCAAACTTAGAATCTTGATGTGCTTTCAAAAATCTTAGCAATGGTCAAAGTCTTTGAGGGGCATACAAATGTGTGGACATTAGGGGTAATCAGCTACCGACTTGCCACAGGGAGACATGCACTCACCAGGCATGTAAGGAATAGCATGTGTATCGCAGCAGCAACTTGGGATAACAATAGAGCCTCCCTCCTAACCTAGACAACTAAACTGTTTAAATCAGCCAATCTCATCCCCACTTCCACCCAGCTCCAATTCTGCACATTTCACACAGCCATCTGATTTTAATCTGGCCTACATGGTGAATTCTCTGTAAAGACAGAATTCACAATCCTCAAACACACTATCAGGAGCTGTGGTGGCTTAGGGGTAAGGAATTGTGCAGCCAACGCCAAGTTCCGGGTTTATCAGCTGCTCCACGGGAGAAAGATGGGCAATCTCCTCCCATGGGATTTACAGTCTCTGAAAACTCGCTAGAGAGTCAGCTATTAGTTGACTCCAATTCAAATGTATGCAACAACAACAACAACTATACAGTATAACAAGAAGAATGAATGCCTCTGGATTATAGTGTGAGAAGAGTATTGACTATTCTATGTACTACCAAAAGAACAAGCAAGCCTGTCTCGGAGGAAGAGCAACCAAGGGTCCTCCTCAGACATGAGGTTGGTGAAACAATTCCTCATACTTTAGCTATATTGTCAGGAGGGACCAGTCCTTGGAAAAAGACATCATGCTGAGAAAGGTGGAGGATCAAAGAGAGAACAGAAGGGTCTCAACAAGATAGATTTGACAGTTGAACTGCAACATATCAGAGATGGCAAGGATGAAGTGGGTCAGAACTAGGTTCAGATCTGTTGTTATAGGGTGACTAAGAGTCATGGGTGACTGGACAGCACCTAATAACAGCAACAAAAACACATCTTAACCACTCAATTATAGTTCTTTCTATAAGTTAATACATTTATTTCTCATTTTTGTGAATTCTTTTAATTTCAATTCTTTGGTGTCTGGTGGTCAAATATTTTCTGCTTAACTATTGAATGTCTGAGTCCACAAGGCTGAGGTCAGATCCTAAATTGTGACAGTTCCATCAAAGTAACATCCTAGAGTGCGGTTTGTTATTGGTTAGAAGAGGTTTTCCCTAGGTGAGACATGATTCTGCTCTTCATCTTTTGAGCAGATTATCATTCTTGTTTTGTTGATGAGCTAACTGAGGGGGAAGTTGTAAGCAGCAAAGCTGCCTGGTTCTGAAGCTGTTTCAGAGTACATGAGAGCACAAAGCATTCCTAATATCTGTACATCCGGGCTTTTCAGATGTCAAATGCTTGTAACTTGGAGAGTGAGCTTACTACGTCATGTGTGTGTGTGTGTGTGTGTGTGTGTGTGTGTGTGTGTGTGTGTAACCTGGGTATGGAACACCCCAAGGGTTGATCAATTTTCTTGTTTCTGTGGCATTCCCTCTACTGCTTTGAGAACTGAATTTCAAGTGCTGGCTTAAATGAATTGAAAGATGTCTACCTTGTCCAGAGGATTGGTGAATAGTTGTTTTCTGGAATGTTATTTTGTCATTTCCTAGAGCAAAATTGTTCTTTAAATAAATCAAAACTGATACATTTACACTTTTGTGGGCATGAGGGAAAGGACACAGGAGACTCAGAAATAAAGCTCTTTCTTCTCTTTTTACTGACAAGGACACGTAAGGGTCACCAAGCAATGCAATTTACTAGTCTTTCTTTCCTTTACAAATTCTTCTGAAAAGGCCACTTAACGATAATGTGCCCTAACAGACTTCCCAACAAGTATCGATTTAAAGTCCCTTGCAGGAAGTGGGATATTGAGTAATGTTGTAAAAATACATCTACTTGTGAAAGAATCGCCTTCATTGCCATTCACAGACTTTCCCTTTGGAGACTTGTCAAGGCTTCCCCTGAGCTGAGTGGGAGTGAGCTGTGATGAGCTGAGGAGCCAAACAGCATTATAATAGCAACCTCACAGGGTGATTAAAGAAGAAAAGATCAAGATGATAAGAGGTTTGAGACCAAGGGGAGAAGAAAAGAGGGATATTAAGAAAACATAGAGGTCAGAATGGTCAGGGTAACAGGAGCATCTGACAAGAATGAAAATGTACAGAACAAATTTCACTACATTGAAAATCCACTGACAGAACATTCTTCTCAAAATTACATTCTCTGTGGATTTGCTTTAGTAAACATTACCTTGTTCTCAATTAAAAGGACTGAAGGGAAAGTAAATTAAGGATTCTGAGCACAGCAGCACATTGAATACAAGCAGTCCCCAGGTTACAAATGTCCAATTTAAAGACAGCTCCTATTTGTCCTTTAATGCAGGGCTTCAAAGGCCTTCTGTCAGAGCCAGTGAAGTGAAATCACAACAGACCAGAATTTTTACAGAGGCCTGAGAGTTCCTTAGAGTGACTTGTATCACGGAGTTGGAACTGACTCATTCATAGCTCATCCTGCAGCAGATTTTCAGAGATAGTAAATCACAGGAGATTGCCCATCCTCCTGCAGAGCAGCCAGTGTATTCAAAGCACATTCTTTGGGTAGGCAATACAGCTCTTTACCACTAACACACCAGAGCTATGGTAACCTAGGAGAGGGGGAGGCATGGAGGGAAGTGTGAAGGGAATGACAAATCAATGCCCAGAAATGATAGGCTTAAAAGGCAGTGTGAACCCTTTCAGGAGTCTGGATTGGATTCTCAGCAGGCCATGGAGTTTGTAGTTGGCCATTGTCTTTGAATAGATACCATCTTTGTATAGGGCACCACCATCTTTGAAACCCGGCTTTAAGGTTAGGTAAATTTACCTTCCCTTTGAAATATTAGGCACTCTGGTGTGTTGTAGGCTTAACACAGGGCTGCAAACTGAAAAATGTAGGTTCAAATCTACCAGCCATCTCTCAGAAAAAGACAAGGTAACCTACGCTCATAAAGATTTACAGCCTCGGAAACTTGGTGAGGTTGTTCTTTCACTGCATGCCAGAATCTACTTAATAGCAAAGTTTGTCGTTGTTAGGTGCTGCCAAGATGAATGTGACCCTACAAACAACAGATCTGACCCTGTCTTATCCTGTGCCGTCTTCATACTTCCTGACACACTAGAGCCTATTGCAAAGTCACTTTGTCAATCCACTAGGTTGAGGGTCTTCCTCTCCTTCATTGGCCCTCTACCATTCCAAGCATCATGTCCCTCTCCAAAGACTAACACCTCCTAGTAACATGCCCAAAGTATGTGAGCTGAAGCCTCATCATCTTTGCCTCTAGGAAGCACTCCAGCTGCACCCTTTCCAAGACATATTTGTTTATTCTTTTGGCCATCCATGGGATGTCCAGCGTTCTTCTCCAACACCACAGCTCAAAGGCATCAGTTCTTCTGTACTCCATATTCCAAGCTCTCAGACGCATAACAAGTTATTGCATACAAGGAAGATCCATTAACACAATTATTATTCAAATATATGCTCCTACATTTAGAGTGAAAGAGGAAGAAATTAAGAATGTTTACCCTTTACCACATTAACTGCCAGAATGAAGACCATTCTCAGCAACCAGACTGTCGACATTCCAGAGAATGTCGACATTGCTCTGAAGGGCTGCACAGTTATCGTGAAAGGCCCGCGGGGAACCTTGCGGAGGGACTTCAATCACACCAATGTAGAGCTCAGTCTCCTTGGAAGGAAAAAGAGGAGGCTTCGTGTTGACAAATGGTGGGGAAACAGGAAGGAACTGGCTACTGTTCGCACCATCTGTAGCCATGTACAGAACATGATCAAGGGTGTTACACTGGGCTTTCGTTACAAGATGAAGTCTGTGTATGCTCATTTCCCCATCAACGTTGTGATTCAAGAGAGTGGATCTCTGGTTGAAATTAGAAACTTCTTGGGTGAAAAATGATTTCGGAGAGTTCGAATGAGACCAGGTGTTGCTTGTTCGGTATCTCAAGCCCAGAAAGATGAGTTAATTCTCGAAGGAAATGACATTGAACTTGTATCAAATTCAGCTGCTTTGATTCAGCAAGCTACAACAGTTAAAAACAAGGATATCCGAAAATTTTTGGATGGTATCTATGTCTCCGAAAAAGGAACTGTCCAGCAGGCTGATGAGTAGGCTAGGAGTTTTCCAGCTACAGAAATGAGGCCGGTCAAATCATATGAATCTGATTTCAAAATGGATCTGATTCTTGTAATAAAATTCTACTAATTTGAAAAAAAAAAAAAGAATGTTTACCAGGCGAGCTCTGGTGGCCTAGTGGCAGGAAACTGCACTGCAATCCCAGAGGTGCGCGGTTCAAATCCACCAGATGCTCTGCTGAAGAAGGAGGACCAATCGCCTCCTGTACCAATCAGATCCGATTTGACGGTACACACATAAAAAGAATAAATAAATAAATTTTTTAAAAAAAGAATGTTTACCAAAATTTGCAGTCCAAACTTGACCTACCATGTAATCAAGATGTGTTAATGATAATTGGTGACAGGAGTGCAAAAGTTGGAAACAGTGAAGAGTTGTTGTTGGTATGCACCATCGAGTCACCTCAAGCCATAGTAACCCTATGTACAGCAGCTCTGAAGCCAGCCCTGTCCTGAGCCAGTCTCAGTAATTCTGACACGTCTACCCCCATTTCCCCAGTCACTGTATCAATATTTCTCATCTGGGGTCTCCCTCTCCTGCTCTGTCCCTCCACCCTTCAAAGAATAGTGTCCTTCTCCAAGGACTGGTCCTTCCTGGCTACAAGTCCAAAGTATGTGAGACAGAGGTTCAAAATCCTATCCTCCAAGGAGAGAGCTGTTTTCACCTTTTCCGAGACAGAGCTATTTGTTTTCTTGGCAGTCCATGATATGTTCAAGACTTTTTTTTAGCACTACAATTCTAAAACATCAATTCTTCTGTCATCCTTAGTCATTGTCCAGCTGTCTGATGCATAGCAAGTAATTGCTAAAACCATGGCCTGGATTAGGCACATCTTAGACTCTAGACTGATATCATTGCTTTTCAGCACTCTGCAGAGGTCCACGACAGCAGATTTTCCTGGTGCAATTTGTCTTTTGATTTCCTAACTGCTCGTGTTAAGAGTGTTGGTTGTGGAAACAAGCAAGCTGTAATTGTTAACAACCTCAGTCTCTTCTCTATCGATCATGGTACTGCCAATTATCCCAGCGGTGAGAATCTTTGCCTTCTTGATGCTAAGCTTCATCTATATTGAAGATTACAGTCGACGTTCTGCAGCAAGCGTTTCAGGTCTTCTTCAGTTTCAGCAAGCAAGGTTGTATCACCTGCATAACATAGGTTGTTGATGAGACTACCTCCAATATTGATGCCACATTCTTCCTCATAAAGTCCTGCTTCCTGAATGATCTGTTCTGCATATAGATTGGTGGAAAAAAAGGAGGCTGGAAATAGAATGATTGAATTTTGTATTTTCAATTATTCATTCATTGCAAATACTTTTTGTTTTATTTTCTTTTATACTGTTTTATTTGTAAAGTTTGTATACATTATTTTCCCTATGGGATCTTTCCCATTTCCTTTACCTACTCCTCTCTCCATGCATCAAATTGTGCGACCTTATGATTAACAACCCTTCCCCCCACCCCCATCCTCACCCCTCTTCTCTCACCCTTTCCCTGCTTTGGATCTTCATACTCATTGTACAATGATAGTCTTACGAAGTATTTGTCCTTACGGGTCTGAGTTAGTTCACTTAGCATAATGCGTTCCAGTCCCTCTCCAGTTAGACAGTAATTTACAAAATCATTGCTCATCTGTGTTGTTTAGTATTTCATTGTGTGAATGTACCATAATTTCCCAATCCATTCAATTTTAGTTGGACATTTGGGCTGTTTCCATGTTCTTTCAATGGTAAATAACTCTGCCATGAACACTGGTGTATAAGTCTCCGTTTGTGCCTCACTTTTTATTTTCTCAGGGAATATTTCAAACAGTGGAATAGCTGGATCATATGGAATTTCTATGTTATGTTCAGCTTTTTGAGGAAACACCAACCTGTCTTCCAGAGTGGTTGTACTATTTTACAATCCCATCAACAATGTATGAGAGTTCCTATCTTGCCACATCCTCTCCAACATTTATTACTTCCTGTGCTGTTGATCTTTACCACTGTCACTGGAGTGAGATAATATCTCATTGTGGTTTTAATTTGCAGCTCTCTTATTGCCAGTGATTTTGAGCATCTCTTCGTATGTCTGCTTACCTTCTGAATATCTTCCTCTGTGAAAAGTCTTTCCATGTCTTTTGCCTATTTTGTAACTGTGCAGTCTTTCCAGTCTTTTCCTGTGGAGGTCCTGTAGGATTTTGTAAACGTTTGATATGAGACCGTTGTCTGAAATAGTGATAATACCTTTCTTTTAAAAGATACAAATGATTACTTTACACATGGATCTCACTTGATGGGATGCACAGAATCAAATTGACTATATCTGTGGAAGTAATCATTGGAGAAGCTCAATATTGGCAGTCAAAACTAGGCCGGGGTGGACTCTGGGTCAGACCATCAGTTACTCATATGAAAGTTCAAATTGAGGGTGAAGAAAATGAAAATAAGTCTATATGAACCAAGATATAATCTAGAATCTATTCCATCTGAATTTTAAGAATATTATTCTTAGGAATAATTTTAAGACATTGAATATCAATGATTGAAAAAGAGATTAGTTGTGGAATGATATCAAGGAGAGGAGATAGAAAGAAATTAAATGGACATCAGAAGACTCAAAAAATTGCACTAAAGTCTCGAAAAGTCAAAACAAAGGGAAAACATGCTGGAGTAAACAAGTTGAACAAAGGGTTTCAAAGGGCAGCTCAAGAGAACAAAGCAAAGTATTATAATGGAATGTACAGAGAGCTGGAACTGGAGAATAAAAAGGGGGAGAACTCGCTCTGTATTTCTCAAGCTAAGAGAACTGAAAAACAATGTTAAACCTCAAATCACAATATTGAAAGATGCTGTGAGCAATATATTGATGGCCCAGAAAGCATCAAAAGAAGTTGAAGGGAATACACAGAATCACACTACCAAAAAGAACTAACTGACACTGAGAAATTTCAGGAAGTACCATATGAAGAACAGGAAACAATAATAATAAAGGAGGAAGCGGAAGCTGCATTGAAGACATTAGAAAAACAAACAAACAAATAAATAACAAGCCCCCAGGAATTAATGGAATACCATTACTATTTCAATAACCAGATGTAGCCTTGGATCCACTCACCAGTGTATGCCAAGAAATTTAGAGGACACCTGTCTGGCCAATGGATTGGAAGAGGTCCCTATTTGTTCCCATTCCCAAGAAAAGTGATCCTACACAATGTAGAAATTATTGAACAATATCACTAATGACACATGCAAACAAATACTACTGAAGATCATTCAAAACCAGCTAGAGCAGCACATAAGTAGGTAACTGCCAGATGTCCAAGCAGTATTTATAAGAGGCCATGGCACTAGGGATATCATTGTTGATGTCAGGTGGATCCTGGTTGAAAGTAAGGAATTATGCTTTATTGACTTTACAAAGGCATTTGACTTTGTGGATAATGACAAATTGTGGTTGATATCAAGAATCATGAGAATCACAGAGTACTTAATTCTGCTCATGCAAAACATATACATAGACCAGAAGGCTGTTGCACGAACAGAGCAGGAAAACACGGCATAGTGCAAAATTATGAAGGGTGTGTGTCAGAATTGTATTGTTTCTCCATATCTCTTTAATCTGTATTCTGAGTAAATTATTTGAGAAGCTGGACTCTAAAGAGAAAAATGTGGCATCAGGATCAGAGAGAGACTCATCAATAGCCTGGGTTATGCAGATGACACAACCTTGCTTGCTGAAAGCAAGGGGAACTTGAAGCACATGCTGCAGAAAATCAAAGAATGCAGCCTTCAACATGGATTGCATCTCAACGTCAAGAAAACAAGATTCTTACTGGTGAACTGATAGGCAACATCATAGTGGATGGAGAAGAGATTGAAACTGTCAAAATTAACACTCTTGGTTCCAGCAGTCAGGAAATCAAGAGGCATATTGCACTAGCACAGTTAGGGACATCTCCAGATTACTGGGCAGTAATGATGTCAGTTTGAGGACTAAGGTGTATGTATCTGATTCAAACCATCATCTTTGATCACTTGCTATGCATCTGAGAGAGATAGCAGTAGGGAGTTTTTGTCTTGGGGTGGTGGCGTTATTAGAATTTTTTGTTTTCTTTTGAAATGATTGAAGCTTGAACAAAAAATTCTTAATCACAGTCACCTTTGCTTATTGCACACACATTTTAAAATCACTGGAAAAGCTTGAAGTCTTTGATTTAACTAAAAAAAATCTAGTGAGATATACTTTAAAAATATGTACCATTTATACACATTGAAAGTATAAGGAAAGTATGCAGAGAGGTGATTGCTGTCATTTTGTTTTGTGTCCTGGCCAGTGGAATCTAAACTTCATGATGATATAGATTTTTCCTCGTTGCTTATTGCTTTGGTTTTTATTAAGTCCTTTGGTGGTACAATGATTAATGCTTTTAACTCTAATCAAAAGGTTGATGATTACTCAAAGATGCCTTGAAAGAAAGATCTGGTAATTTATTTCCAAAACATCAGCCACTGAAAACCCTATGAATCACAGTTCTACTCTGATACAGATGAATCATGACAGCACTACTCAATGTACCTGTTCTGAATATTTCCTCTGCCTACCACATAATAAAGAACTCTACTGGCTGGCTTAGTGTTTTACATGTTGTGCTGTTATCTGAAAGGTCAGAAGTTCAAATTCATGCCCTGCTCCAAGGGAGAAAGATAAGCTCCTCCAATAAAGATTTACAACCTCAGAAACCCAATGATTTGGAATCAACTCAATGGTGATGAGTAGCACACAATACCCGTTCAGTAAATTGTGTTGTGATTGTGTTAGTTTAGTGATTGTAGAAGTGGCACACATGATGTTCCCCTCCTGATGATCACACCTTCTTGTAATCTCTTTCCCTTGAGTGTGAATGCGACCAGCAACTTCCTTCTAACCAATGAGATGCAGCACAGCTGGCAGGGTGTCACTCCCATGACTTTGAGACACTAGGTGGGACTCTGTCTAGAGCACACATGCGACAGAATACACCAATCACCAGGAAGTGGCATGTTGTTGTTATTGTCATTATGGCTGTGTACTGTCAAGTCTGAACTGAACAATGACTGTCCCTCCAGTGAGTTTTCAGAGGCAATACATTGCATGCGAGGAGATTGCCCATCCTTCTCTCACAGAGCACCTGGTGGATTTGAACCACTTTCCTTTGGGTTTGCAACACAGCTTCCGACTACTGGGTTATCAGCACTCCTTATTGTTATACATAATGCTGCCATGAGTTGGCACCAACTTGATCATAATTAACAATAGTAACAAGAAGTATACTCACTCCAGAGTCTGTCTTTGTTGGTTTGGAAAATTAAGAGGTTACATTGTGAAAGCCTTCTTAACCATAGACCTTCAGGGCACCTCTAAGAACTACTGGTAGCCTCTAAATGAGGTTGAACCTCACTAACAGTCAAGAAGCTGGTGCCTAAAATGGTGCAACCATTCTTGAAGGCAGTTTGGCGCTTCTGCAAAAAGGTGTACATAGAAATTCTGTTTGACTCAGCTATTCCACTACTTGGAATATACCCTGAGAATATGAGAACTGAGGCAGAAACTGAGATTTGTACACCAGTGTTCATAGCAGAATTATTCACCATCGCAAGAACATGGAAACAGCCCAAATGTCCAACCACAAAAGAGTGGATTGAGAAATTATGGTACATTCACACAATGGAATACTATGCAGCATGCAGGAGCAATAACTTTGTAAATTATTACCTAACTTGGGAAGAACTGGAGAACATTATGCTGAGTGAACTAACTCAGTCCCACAAGGATAGATATTGTATAAAACCATTATTGTGGAATAGGTATAAGGATCCAGAGGGATGGGAGAGGCTGGAAGCCGAGAGATGTGGATGTACAGGGGGAGGAGGAGATTAATCATTGGATTTTATAGTTTAATGGGGGGGGTGAGGGAAAGTGAAAAAATGTGTTTGAATTTGTATTAGAATTTTGTAAATAAACTAGTAAAAAATAAAATAAAATACATTACATTAAAAAAAAAAGCTAGTGTCCTCAGTGCCAATTGGCAGCATCAGTATGGATGGTGAAGAGATTGAGATAATTAACAGTTTTAGTTTACTTGACTCCACAATCAACACTCTTGGTAACAGCATCCAGGAAATCAGGAGACAAATTGCATTGGGAAAGTCAACTGTGAGGGACCTCTCAAGAGTACTGAAGAGCAACGACATCAGGCTGGAGACTAATGTGTGCCTGATCCAGGCTATTGTCTTTGCAATTACGTGCTATGCATCAGAGTTGGACAGTGAATAGGGATGATAGAAAGAGAATTGGTGCTTTTGAGTTGTGGTGCTGGAGAAGAGTGTTGTATATACCATGGACTGCTAGGAAAACAAACAGGTTTGTCCTGGAGAGGGTGAAGCCAGAATGTTCCCTGGAGTCAAGGATTCTGAAGCTTCATCAGACATACTTTGGGCATGTTGCAAGGAGGGACTGGTCCTTGGAGAGGGACATCATGTTTGGGAGAGTGGAGGGATGGCGCAGGAGAGGAAGACCGTCGATGAGATGGATCGATTCTGTGAGTGGAGTGGTGGGAATGAATGTGGTTGAGACAGCAAGGTTGGCACAGGATAGAACGGCGTTTAGGGCTCTTGTACATAGGGTCGCTATGAGTCGCAAACGACTCGATGACGCATAACAACAACAACAGTGCCCTCAGTGACACAATTGTAAGAAAGTTAGTACTACTTGAGGAATCTTGGAAGTAGATTCTTCCCCAGATCTCCAGATGAGAGCACAAACCACCCAAGCCTTGGGTTGAAGCCTTGTAAGATCCTCAGCAAAAGACTCATAAAAGATGCTCCCAGACTCACAAAAACTGTGCAATAATAAATATGTTTTGTTTTTAAGGTGCTTACATCATAGCACTTTGCACACAGCAATAGAAAATAAATACAGCCGCGACCCGGCTTTTCCTATGTGGATGAGGACACAGCATGACCACGGGTCTCCTGCACTGGGAGATACGTGTTTGAGTCCTGATTGGCTGTGTGAACTGGGGCAAATCTCATGACTGCTCTGAGCTCCAGTTTCCTCACCTATGAAACAGTATAGAAGGGGGGGAGTTGGGACTCAGTATTGAAGGATAACTAGTAAAACATGTACAGAAACTCAAGGGGAGGACAGGGGAAGCAGATGGGTGAGAATAGGTACGGTTGAAACACAGGGCTGCATGGTTAGGTGGATGGAGGAAGGGAGGGAAGCAAACGGGAAGGATCTGGGCAAAAACGGTAACAAGGGGAGGTCCAATGTTGATTAGTTTTATAAAACATAATGCTTGAGAATGACTGCATGAAACACCATATGAATGAAGAATAGTGTCAAACACAATGTATATAAACTTTCTAATTAAACCAATAAAAAAATAATGTAAAACAGAATGTATATGAATTTTAAAAAACCCACAAAACAAAACACAACACCCAGTATTTATCCCTAAGAGCCTTTTCAGTTCTGTGAATCTTTAATTCCAGGATCAAGCTTTAAAATGAAGGAAGGTGAAAGTCAAGAAGTGACATTAGAAATCATAGTGTGGCATCACCCCAAACAGGCATTTTTAAAATGAGATTCTGTACCTCTCTCGAACTACTTGTTAGCTCATCTGGTACAGATACACCTTAGACATATGTGGGTTTAGTTGATTCCACAAGGAATCAAATATCACATTAAAGCAAGGTGCACCGTTTTTGTTTGTTTCCCAAAGCATGTAAGTTTTGTTTATTGTATTCTGTAGTCTATTAAAGGATTCCTGGTGGAATACTGCTTTATGTGTTGTACAGCTGCTGAAAGGTAGACACTTTGAATTCAACAGCCACTTCACTGTAAAAAAATGGGCAGTCTGCCCTGTAAAGATTTACAGCCTCAGAAACCCAGTGGAGCATTACTGAGTAGGAAACAACTTAAAAGTAGTGTGCATAGTCAATTAAGTATGCAAAACATAGTATTACAAAAAAAAATTTGAAATATTGTTAGAATTGCCAAAATGCAACACAGAGAGATGAAGTGAGCACATACTGATAAGAAAATGGCACCAATTTGACACAGATTTGTCACAAACCTTCAGTTGTGAATAATGTAGCGTCCATGAGGGGGCAAGAAAATGAAGCACACAATAAACCAAGGCGTGCGTGAGTAATCACTTTTTTGTCTTTGGGTTGGCCACCTCATGGATTTCTTCTTACAGCTAACATCTGCATCCCTCTAAGGTCAGAAAGCTCCTATTCACCAAAAGACACCCCCATGTATAAGCTTTTATTATTGTTGTTATGTCTCTTCTAGTTGGAACCAACTCATAGCTGACCCTCTGGAGAATTTTCAGATTCTAAATCTCATAAGAGGAGCTGCCTATCTCTCTCCCTCAGAGTAGCTGGTGGATTCAAACTATGCACCTTTGGGATGGCAACACAACTCTATAGCCAGGAGGCCACCAGAGCCCCCTGAGCTTAATTCTGCTTTTCTCCTGTGATTGCGACTTCATCTCTTTACCCACAATGTTCTAAGGGTCCCACTTTGCTTCTGATTATAGAGACTTCCCCTTCAGTTTCCTTTCACTCATGCAGAATGTACGAATACATATTCAGGATGTAATACACTTCAGATGAAGGTCCAAGCACCCTGCAGGAGGAAGACGCTGAGAGAATAGTGCACAGGTGCACCTCATGTTAATGGGATTTTCATAAATGGTGCAGGTTTGTTGGTTGGTTTGAACAAATCAAAGGTTTATGACAACCCTTTCTGCATGGAGCAAAGCTATTGGTGCAGTTTTTCCAGCAGCATTGCGCTTACTTCTTGTCTGTGAATCCTACAATATTTCAAACATTTCCACATGTAACAGATAGCAGAATAGTGCAAACATGAATTTTATATGCACTAGGATGCCAAGCAATTTTTGTGAAGCACATTATTAAAGCATTTGCTTTATAGCAGTGGTCTGGAACCAATCCTGCAAGGTGTGCATGTAATGAAAAATTATATCTGAACGGTAGCACTTTAAAGAAAGAAAGTAATAATAACTGGTTGGCTAGTCAGAGGTCTTTCAGTGAGTTGTCTACCTTGAAACACAAGTGAGAGCAGAATGAAGATAAGACTAGAATATAATGCAAACCAGGATAATAGAATAAGGAGGAAATGTGAGCTTGATAGTGGGAACTAGTAAAGAATGATGACCTGGATTAGCCAGCTGCGTTTTAATACATAGATATGTTGCAGTCCAGGCCCTTAATGCTGCAGAGTGTTAACCAAAGACTGACAGTCAGCTAGGCGGGCAACCATTAAATATCACAATGGAAAGTTAATAATAGTTTAGGCAAAAGATCCTTTAAACATTGGTTATACCTTAGTTTTAGCTGTCTTTTAAGACAAAGCACTTCTGGACCAATTTTAGAATTTTCATGTCCTTTAGTTTGTTCCTTTTCCCTACCTGCTTGCTTCATTGTTGTGTTTGGTGCTGTCCTACTCATAGCAACTCTGTACAACAGATTGAAATCTTGCCTGATCCTGAGTCATCCTTAAAAATCTCATGCCCGTTTTTGCAGTCACCGCTCACTCCGTCACCTTGAGAATCTTCTCACTAGCTGGCTGTCTACTTAATCAGCATGATGCATTTTCCCATGGATTGCTCACTCTTGACAACGTGGCTAACGTATGTGGAGTGAGGTGTCACTGTCCTTACCTTTAAGGAGAACTTCTTTCAAAACAGATTGGGCAGTCCATGGAGTATTCAATACTGTTTGTTAAGATCACAATTCAAAGACATCAATTTTTCTTTGGTATTCCTTATACATTGTTCAACTTTCACAGATATAAGAAGCAATTGAAAACACCTTATCTTGGATCAGGCATATCTTAGTCTTTAAACTGCCATCCTTGCTCTTCAACACTTTGAAGTGGTTCTTGACAGCAGATTTGCCCAATGCAAAATATTGTTTAATTTTTGACTGATGGGTGTTGAGTATGGATACAAGTTTAAAAAACAAACAAAAAAAAAAAAACAACCCTTGACAACACAACACAATCTTTTCTCTATTTATTGTGGTATTGTTTATTGGTCTTCTTATAAGGATTATTCTTTTCTTTGTGTTGAGATATAATCCACACTGACAGCTGTAGTCTCTTATTTTGTTAGTAAGAAGTTGTTGATCAATCTTCCTCCAGTCTTAATGCCACATTCTTCTCCAAACAGTCCAGTCCAAAAGTGTTGAACACAGTATACAATTTCTTAAAAATGATTAAAAGAAACTGAAAGCTTATATACATCTTCCCTGATTTTAAAATGAAATATCCTCTTGGTCTAGGTATATGGGCACAATTAAATGTTCTGGAATTCTCATTCTTTTCAAGATTCTCGATTATGTATCATGATCCACACAGTTGAATGTTTTTGCATGGGCAATAAAACACAAATAAACAGCTGTCTAGGATTCTCTGCTTTTTAGCCAAAATCTGTCTGACGTCAGCAATGATATCCTTCATTCTACAACCTCTTCTAAATACAGCTTGAGTTTCTGGCATTACCCTTGGATATTTGACAATTCCAACGCCTTGGATAATCTTCAGCAAAATTTTACTTGTGTTTGATACTAATGACATTATTTGATAGTTTCAGCAGTTAATAATAGTATCAATCTTAATTTCTCCCTCTCCCACTAAAAACAGAACAATGCAACCATTTTTGTGATGTACAGGATGACAGCAACAGCAGGTTCTGGAGGTGGTCACTTTCCATACCACCTTGGGAAAATAAAGATGTTATAAAAAAGGGGAAAAATCCACAAGTTCTTCTATCTGTGTCAGTCTCCTATAAAACCTCCCCACAGTCTCCAAGATGAGGAGGTATATTGGGAAAGTTACTACCCCTGTCTCCTGTATACTAGAATATAATGAACCACTTGCAACTTACCCCACTCTTCTCTCTGAGACAGGTTTTCAATGGTGGTAAATGCTGTGCTGATACTTGATGCTAGGCATCAGGAGGACTCTGAAGGTATTCTTGACTGAAGCAGAAATTATTACCCTGCAGTCCCTCCAGGCAGTAGGCACCAGCATGCAAGAGGTTCCAACGTGCAAGAGTCTCCAAAGCAAGAGACTTCTCTCTTTGGTAGAGATGAACTTTAGTGTCAAAAAACAAGTGCATGGAAACCCAAAGTCTCTGTAAATCTTCATTGAAATTAATAATAATTTTTAAAAAAAATTCAAAAAAACCCAAAGACATGGAGCTACGGTTTTCTGTGTTTTGTCTAAGGTCCCAGCACTTACACTGATTATCAGGGTCTGGCTGGAGAGGACTTTGTCAGGAAAGGACTCTGACAGTCAATCTGACAGGAGAGTGAAAGTGCATTTTCTGAACATCTTTAAATGTGTAATGGACTATTTCTCTTTAAACGTTTAAGAAAGACAGTAGGGACAAGAAGCTGTACTGCAGTCCCAGAGGTGAGCAGTTTGAATCCACCAGATGTTCTGTTAAAGAAGGAGGGGCAATCTTCTTCTGAACCAGTCAGATCTGATTTGATGGTACACACAAAATTTTTTAAAAATAAATAAATAAAATAGAAGAAGAAGAAAGACAATAGGGTCACGTTAAATGATCTTTGGTCTCAGACTTAACCTGGGTTCAAATCCAAGCTCACGTGTTTTTCAGTTGTGTCATCATAAAGCAATCACTTACCACTACTTTTTAGTAAATCCCAATCCATGGTATCCCCCTGCACAAAAGAACAAAATACTTCTTGATCCTGTTCTGTCCCCATGACTGGCTTTAGATTCAACTATTGTGATCCCTAGAGTTTTTATGGATGGAGAAAAGATTGAAACTGTCAACAACTTCATTTTACTTGGATCCAAAATTAACACGCTTGGTACCAGCAGTCAGGAAATAAGGAAATGCATTGCACTTGGGCAGTCTGCAGTTAGGGACCTCTCCAAATTATTGAGGACTAATGATATCAGTTTGAGCACTAAGGTGTGTCTGTTTCAGGACATGATCTTTTTGATTACTTGCTATACATCTGAGAGCTGGACAATGAAAAGGGATGACAGAATAAGAATTGATGTCTTTGAGATGTGATGTTAGAGAATAGTACTAAATATCCCATGGACTGCAAAAATAACAAACAAATAAGTCTTAGAGAGGGTGCAGCCAGAGTGCTCTTTGGAGGCAAGGATGATAAGGCTTCGCCTCACATACTTCGGACATGTTGCTAGGAGAGTCTTATTCCTTGGAGAGGGACATGATGTTCGGAAGGGTGGAGGGTCAGAAAAGGAAAAAATACTCGACCAGGTGGATTGACACAGTAACTGTCACAGTGGGTCCTAGTGAGTCAGGAAGTATGAAGATGGCACGGGATAGAATAGGGTCAGATCTGTTATTCATAGGATCACTGAGTTATACTTCACTTGATGGTACCTAACAACAACAACAACAAGGTTTTTATAAGATAATTCTCAGAAACCTTCCAGATCATTCTTTCCAGTCGAAATTAGTCTGTTAGTTCCACTGAAACTCATTCAGCTTCATGACAACAACCATAAGCCTCTATTAGTAGATTGGTGGTGACTGCAAATGAAGGGCATTGCCTGGGAATTGAACCCAGGGTCTCCCACAATGAAGGTGAGGATTCTACCAGAGAATCACCAAGGCCCACAGGGATCTAGCATTTAACTATCCTGAATTTTTTCTCCCACTCACAATTTGGAGAATATTATGATACTTGCATCGAAGATTGTGGAGAGGATTAATTGAAATAGCTTTTGCAAAGCACTTAAGAAAGCATTACTTGGGCTGCCCTCTGCCCCCGGCTCGGGGCAAGCCGTCACGGCCCTCTGCCTGGGGCGGGCTGCCGTCGGCCCCTGGCTTGGGGTGAGCCGTCGCGGCCCTCAGGGTGAGCTCCTCAGTCCCCAGTTTATGCCATTGTCCCCAGATTGAACCCTGGGTGGGGAAGGAGAAAAAAAAAAGAAAGCCTAGGGTATCCAATGTTACCTAGGCCACCTTCTGCCACCCTTCCCCGCAGTAAACCTGAAAGCAACACCCTCAAAGCCCTTTGATTTGTAACAGACAGGTTTGTTCTCTCTAGGTTTGCTCCCTTTCTTATGTTGCTGTTGTTGTTGTTATGTGCCGTGGAGTCGCCTGCGACTCATAGCGACCCTATGTACAACAGCCCTAAACTCCGTTCTGTCCTGTGCCAATCGCACAGTCTCTGACACTCCCATCCTAATTATCCCGGTCACTGAATCAATCCACCTCATAGAGGACCTCCCTCTCCTGCGCTGTCCCTCCACCCTCCCAAGCATGATGTCCCTCTCCAAGGACCGGTCTCTCCTCACAACATGTCCAAAGTATGTT
>NW_006399780.1:432803-451036 GCF_000299155.1 Elephantulus edwardii | reverse complement strand
GGTGTAGCCCAAGAGAGCTCGGCCAAATTCCCCACCTGTGGGCGTGCCCTTAGGTGCTCTCCGTGGTAATCAGCAATGCCCCAGTAAACACAGATAAGATCCTACAGGCCTTTCTCCTGCCAGGTTAGTTCCTCAACAGCTCGCCTGATAGCTCTGGGTGATGTCTGGATCCAAGGTGGTGCCCTGATGTCACAGGGCTGTGGTGGGGGTTGAGATGTGTGGTTGTGGAGCCGCAAGGGGGGTGGGGGAAGCGGAGGAAAGCAAGGGGATAGGGGGCAAGGAGCACAGGGGTTGGACACTATCACCAAGAGGTGGGGACGGGGCTTGTGTGCTGCTGGGGGTTTATGCAGCTGCACCCTGTGTGTTAAGGGTCACACAGGTGTGGGTTGCAGGGGGGTCCCACAGTGTCGGGTAGTCTTCATTCCTCTGGGGTCTCACAGTCTTCGCTCTTCTGGAGTTCCACGGTAGGTGGCTGGCTGTTGTTCTTCCCGGGTCTCTTCCGGGTCCCTCTCGCGGCGTTCCCCCGTCTGGCGGCGGCGTTCCCCCATCTGGCGGTGGCGTTCCCCCGTCTGGCGGCGGCGTTCCCCCGGCTGGCGGCCTCGCCCTCGTGCTGCGTCACTCTCTCGCTGCATCGCCCTCGCGCTGCGGAAAGATCTTAGTAGTAGATGAAGATGAATAGAACAGGGATCCAGCCAGCCAAGTTAGCAAAGCAATCCGTGGCAACTGATAGAGTAGTACATGATTTGCAGATGAAGTTGAAAGCTACTGACTATTAGAGTGAACACTAGATTATAGCCTGTCTTTCTAAGCCACATGTCTATGGCCAGTTGTTCCAGTTCTCTTTTGCCTGGTCCCTGGGTCCCAGGATTTACTCCAAGTCCTTGATGTATCTATACTCTAGCATCATACATGGAAGCTTTCCTCAGAGGTGAATCTGACTTTAACTGTTCTATCTTCCTGGATGAAGCTAAGATTATTGTAAAGGTATGTGAGTAGGCATGTCTGTGCATCTGAGTAAAAGCTTTTTTTCTTTTTAGAATTTCAAAGTATCTCATACCTGCAAAATATTTAGAAATCTGTGTATGTATTTGCCTATTTTTTGTTTTAAATGATAGTTACAGAGGGAAAGTTGTTTTCAATGCTAAATATATTTTTGTCTTTAAATAATTGTTAACTTAAAAGAAACAATCTTGAATCTTTTGTTAGCTAAAAAAGAGAAAGGAAGTTAATTCAATCAAATGGAACAGAGTGTGTCCAATTGCTTTACAATTATTTCATTTCATATTCATAACAGCCAAGTAAAGTAGATAGTTTACTCCATTTTACAAATTAAGAGAGGTTCAGCAACTTGCTCAGGAAAGTGGGAGACCAGAACATGTCCCTGGATAGTGGAAACAAATGATGAAACCCTCAACTATTAACCAAAAGGTTGGCAGTTTAAAATCCACCTAGAGGAACCTCAGAAGAAAAAAAAAGGTTTGACAATCTGTTTCTGAAAGGGTACAACTTTGGCCACTCTGTGGAGCCCAGTTCCACTGTACCTCCATGGGGTTCTTAGAGTTGGAATTGAACCAGTGGTAGCAATTTTGGTTATATCTACCTATAGAACTCCTCAAAATATCATGGTGACTCTTCAATAAATAAACGGTTTTCAGTGTGGCTGTAAAGGTAAAAGGCAAGTATTTCCAAAGCAGAAGCAATCCAAGATAGCTACCTAAGAATATAGAAATGAAAATATCCTGGTGCAACCACTGTGGCAGGCGGTATGGCGCTTTCTCAAAAAGTTGCAAATAGAGATACCATTTGACCCAGGAATTCCAACACTGGGAATATACCCCAAAGAGACCATAACTAACATTCAAGCAGATATATGCACACCCATGTTTATCGCGGCTTTGTTCACAATAGCAAGGAGTTGGAAACACCCTAAGTGCCCATCAACAAATGAATGGATAGAGAAGCTATGGTATATTCACACAATGGAATACTATGCTGCATTGAAAACCAAGGAACTTATGCAATATTATTCAAAATAGGTGACTCTGGAGGACATTATGCTGAATGAAGTATCTCAGCCACAAAAGGACAAGTACTGCATATTGCCATTGTTGTAAAATAGGACTGACCTCGGGGTTGGGGGAGACTGAGAAAGATGGGTTCAATAATGTATACTGCACTGAAACAGAGGAGGGAGAAAACTGTTTAAGAGATATGTGACTAGGTATTTTCATGATGGGAGTCCAGAGCGAAGGCTGCATAGTGGAGTGGACCTGGGGGAGGGTTTATAAAACAATGAGAGAATTTTTCTTTTACTTTTCCAAGAGACTAGTCTACTGGGGGGTGGAGGGTTGGGAGGAGAGAAAAGTGCAACAATCAATGAAAACCCAAAGTCTCTGTAAATTTTCATTGAAATTAATAATAAAATTTTTAAATGGTAAAAAAATAAAGGAAAATATCCACAATGATCTCCATTCATTTCCCCTGGGTAATGTGAGATTTTGCCACATTTCCGCTGGGAAATTCTAGCATCAGACCCTGAACCACGGAAACAGAATGAGTGATAAGAATCCTTATATGGTTGTATCTCTGTATCCTTAAAGTCCCTCTATTTTCTGTTACTGATGATGGTAGACACATGGTCCAGTAATTCTTTTTTTAGTCATACCACATCAATAAATGTGAATAAAAGCTTTATTGTTTCTGCATCATTAAGGTTGATATATTTTGAGGAAGCACTTCTTATCCAGTGGTATTCTGCATACTTCCCGACCTGAGTGGTTCATCTTCCTCAGCACTATTTCAGACAATATACCACTGCTATTGATAAGGTTTTTATTGGTCAATTTCTTTTTAAAAACAATAGATCACAGCTTGTTCTTAGTCTTCAGGCTCTGCTGAGATCTATCAACCCTGGGTGATCGTGCTGGTATTTGAAATCTTGGTGACATAGCTTCTAGTATTAGAGAAGCACGAGGGCCACTGCAGTACATCACACCGTTGTGTGTCTCATCAAGTTAGAAGTAACTCAAGGCTGACCCTCCAGTGGGTTTTCAGAGACAGTAAATTGCACAGGAGGAGATTGCCCATCTTTCTCCTGCAAAGCAGCTGGTGGATTTGAACCATGTTCTTTGAGTTGGCAGTACAACTCTTCACCACTAAGCCACCAGAGCTCCCTGCAGTATCACCTACTGACAGACAAAAAGCAAACTCCATGAAGAAAAATGTGGCATCAGGATTGAAGAAAGATTCACTAATAACCTGTGACATGTAGATGACACAATCTTACTTGCTGAAAGAAAAGAATATTTTAAACACTTACTGGTAAAGATAAAAGACTACAGGTTTTTAATATGGTTTACACCTTAATGCACAATTGAACTAATCAGCAATATCTCGAGAAATGAAGAAAACATTATGCTGTCATGGAATCAATTCGATCCACATTCAACACTCAGAAGCAGCATTCAAGAAATCAAACAGCATTTTTCATTGAGCAAACCTACTGCCAATGACTTCGTTAAAGTGTCGAAAAGCCAAGATGGCATTTGGAAGAATAAGGTGTGTCTGATCCAAGTCTTAGTATTGTTGACTCTTTCATATGCACATAAATAAATAAGGACAATAAATAGGACCAAAGAAGAACTGATGTTTCTGGCTTATATGGTTGGTGAAGAAGAAAATATGCCATCCACTGCTAAAGACTGGAATAAAGATCATGGGGAAAGTATAGCTAGGATGCTACTTAGAAGAGAGGGTGGTGAGACTTCATCTCACAGACTCTGAACGTGTTCTCTAGTTGTTGCAAAAGAAAATCATGTCTGTTAAAGTAGAAAGTCAGTAACAAAGGGGATGATCACTTTCAACAAGATTGACGTAGTGACTTCAACAATGGGCAATAGCAAGGGATTGTAAGGATGGTAGAGAACTGGGTGGTATTTCATTCTGTTGTACAGAGGATCACAAGCATTGGATTTAGTTCAGTGGCACCCAGCAACAACAACAACAAAAACAACAATAACAAGGAAACCTTTTATATGAATGTCCAGCTGGTCACTAGAAGGATGGTCAATCTCCTCCCATGCTATACTGCCTCTGAAACCTGCTAGAGGGTCAGCTATGGGTTGGTTCCAATAAAATAATAACAGTGACATGATAGTTCTTCACTGTGTGGGAGTTTTACAGAATGTTTAGAATCCCAGGCCCAGGCCAATAATAATGCCATAAATCATTATAAAAGGTCCCCACAGACTTCCCAAATGGTCCTTTAGAAGAATCAACCTTAGTAAGAGTCATCAAAATGAAATATTAAGCCCAGAGATAAAACGCGAATTCATAAAGTACACTGGAGGAATAATTTACAAATTACATAATTTGCCCTCCTGAAACTCAGTCTTCTATAAAACAAGGGTAGGTTAGGAATCACCTCTCTTATTTGGTCAAGGTCAGGGCCAACACTGGCTGTGATCATCCCCAAAATAGAAGTGATTTTGTAGTGTTTAAATTCCGATGTACAATCCTCTGCAGGTTGGCCTCATCTTTCCATGGTCTCTGTTCTTTTTCCCCCCTTATGGACAATGAGTATGTCTTGCATTTATTCCATTTCCTTAGCAAAAAAGTCTCTGTCAGTTAACCAGCTGGAAAGCAATTTAGTAGATAAAGTAATACTTAGGTAAGTTTTGTTATAAGCTGTGGAGTCAGAACTGACTAATAGCTGTCCCAGAGCCAACTCATAGCTGACCCTCCAACGGCTTATGTTGTTGTTATTGCTGTTATGTGCCATCGAGAATGACTGAATTTTGCACAATCAATGATTTATTCATTTCAAATATATTTTATAAGGAACAGAAACACAGGTTATACACATGGATTTCACCTGATGCTCTGCATAGGAATCAGACTGATTTCACCTGTGGAAATAACCACTGGAGAAGCTCAATATCAGCTGTGAAAACTAGGCCAGGTACTGATTGCGGAACAGACCACCAGCTACTCAAATGCAAGCTCACGCTGATGCTAGAGAAAATTAAATCAAATCCATAGGAACCAAAATATGACCTTGACTCTATTCCACCTGAATTTCAAAATCATCTCAGAAACGTGAACACCAATGAATGAAGACCAGATGAGTTGTTGGAGGATATCAAGAATATCATCCAGGAAGACTGCAAAAAGTCATTATAAGGACAGAGGAGGAAGAAAAGACCAAAATGGATGTCAGAAGAGACTCTGAATAATTGTACTAGAGTGCCGAGAAGCAAAAGCAGGGGCAAGAAATAAAGATATTAAAGAGCTGAACAGAAGATTTCAAAAGGCAGCACAGGAAGACAAAGTATCACAATGAAATGTGCAAGGAGCTGGAGTCAGAAAATCAAAAGGGCCGAACTCTCTCAGCATTTTTTAAGCTCAAGGAACTGAAGAACAAATTCAAACCTCAAGTTGCAATACTTAAGGATACTTTGGGCAGAATAGTAAATGATCCAGGAAGTATTAAAACAAGATGGAAAGAGTATACAGAGTCATTGTACCAAAAGGAATTGGCAAACACAGAAGAATATCATGGAACAACATATGAGCAAGACCCTATGGTGGTGAAGGAAGAAGTTCAAGCTGCTTTGAAGGAATTGGAAAAAAAAATAAGGCCCCAAGAATTAATGATATACCAATTGACATTATTTCAACTAACAGACACTGCTCTAGATGTGTTCTCCAAGTTGTGCAAAGAAATCTGAGGATAACCACTTGGCCAACTCACTGGAAGAGATCTGTATTTGTTCCCACTCCAAAGAAAAGTAACCCAACAGAGTGTGGAAATTATCTAACAATATCATTAATATCATATGCAATGGCTTATGAGAGGCTGTAAATCTTATGGGAGGGGATTGACCCTGTTTGCTGGTGGATTCAAATCACGGGGCTCCTTGGAACTAAGCCACCAGAACACTCTCGGTATTTAGATATACATGAATGATAATAGTAGTCGTCCACTTGTATAATGAAAACAGTGACACTCAGTTGCTAACTAAAAGATTGGAGATTGAACTCCACTCAGAAGTACTTTGGAAGTGGCCTGGTGAGCCAGTGGTGAGCAAAAAACCAGTTATTGAAAACTCCAGTGTTGCAGAGTTCTTCCCTGATAGACGAAGATTTGCTGTGAGTCTGAGTCAACCAAACAGCAACTAGTTAGTATGTTTGCATTATAATAGCACTTCTAGCAATGGTAAATAACGCTGCTATGAACATTGGTGTGAGAGTCTCCGTTGGTGTCTCAGCTCTAATTTCCTTGCGGATATTCCTAGCAGTGGAACAGCGGAGTCATGTGTAGTTTCTATGTTCAACTTTTTGAAGAAATGCCAAACTGTCTTCCTGAGTGGTTGTATCATTTTACAATCCCATCAACAGTGTATGAAACAACATATGAACAAGCCTCTTCAACATTTATTGATTGCTGCCCTGCTAAGCTTTGCCTCTGGCTGCTGAGATGAGATACTATGCAGCACTCAGGAGCAGTAATTTAAAAAAATACTACATAAAGTGAGCTCTTCACATAATGCTAGAGAGCATTATGCTGAGTGAACTAACTGTCTCATAAGGACAAATACTGCACAAGACCATTATTGTAAAAAAATAGAAGAATAACTAGTAAAACGTGTATGGGAACCCTAGGAGAAAAGAGAGGGAGGTGAAGGACGAGGATGGGTAGGGGTGAAACCTCAGGGCTGCACAGGTTGGTGGGTGGGGAAATTGGAAGGATTTGGCAGAGATAGGAAAAGATTGGGTAATGATGGGCAAGGTCCAATGGTGTTTGATTTTATAAAACATAATGCATGGGAATGATTGTATGAAACACAATATGAATGAAGAATAGTGTGAAACACCATGTATACAAACTGTGATCAAATCAGTATAAAACTTTTTTTTAAAGGCACTTCTATTCCTCAATTACACTATATCAAAATGGATAAATTGTGTATACTGCACTGAAATAGATGAGGGAGTGAATAATTTAAAAGCGATGTATGATAGGGTATTATGGTTATCACAAGAGTCCACAATTAAGGTTGCATAGTGGAATGTACTTGGGGCGGTGGTGGGGGTGCGGGGGGATTGTGTACCAGGGAAGGAGTGTTTCTTTTACTTTTGAAAGAGAGGAGTGAACATGGGGGGGGGGGTAGGGCTGGCGGGGGAGAGAAATGCAGCAATGAATGAATGGAAATCCAAAATCTCTGTAAATGCTTATTAAAATTATTTTTAAAAATAAAAGACGAAAAAAGCAGATTTTCTAATGTGGACATACATGCAAGCTGGCTGGAGAAGGAAGAGGGTTTCCGCTACTCACAGATCTGGACAGAAATGAGGACACAGGGGGCAGACACTTTTAGGGCCATTGTGACTCAGTAGTTTTCACTTCTGCACCTTCTAGCATGTTATTTATCCTCGCTATGCCAGGGTCTTCATCTTTGAAATGAGGGTAAACATCTCCCAATCTAAAGAGTTTTTGTGAGGTTCAATAAGTCAATACTTGTGAAGATGCGTTACCAACATATGCTGCTGCTAGGAATAATGCTGTTACCTTGCATCGGGAACTAACTACTCCCTATATAAATAAGAATGGTTTTGTTTCTCTGGGGAAAGGTAGACAGTTAAACTGTCTCTTTCTTATTGATGAGGATCTCAAGTTCAATTTTCTCTAATTTACATGCAACACAAAAAGGTGTTAATAAACACTCTATTGCTTTAAGGATTAATGATGATTTTAAAATTTCATCTTTCAAACTGGGAGAAAAAGTCAATTTTAGAACATACAGGGAGACCCTACGGACAAATTCCATTCTAACTCAGAATGATGTAGTGAAAAGTATCATTAGCTCTGGGTTTTGATCCTAGAAAACCTCACTATTTTTATAATATCGGTGCATTTCTCAGCTGTCTCTAGGTCAAGTACCCTCCTCTAAAAACTAGGTATAATTACTGACTTAACAGTAATAGCTACCTTCCATTACTGTTAAAATTAAGTGAAATAAGCCACATAAACCTTCAATCTAAAATGTTAGCATATCTTGAGATGCTATTGTTGTATGTGCCATTGAGTCCCAACTGACTCACAGCTGACCCTCTAAGTGGGTTTTGAGAGACTAAATCCTAACAACTGGTGGTTTCCAACTGCAGCACATCTCCTTAGCACTCAGCCACTAATGTTCCCTTGTAAGAAATGTGTGTTTGGTTTATCATCTTTAGAGCAGTTGTTGGATCTCACACTTCTATCATGCATATCCTAAGATCCCCAGTGTGCAAATATGCACTTAAAAACTACACTCATGCATTACCATACTCACATATTATATATATTATAAAGCATCCACAAAAATTAAAACTAAAAATTAATATCTAATAATTCCCAAAGGCTGTTTTAACTTTTTTACTCATAGTTTGAGAACTTCTTATGATCACTGAAATAAGAGACCTGGGGTCTCTGGTGGCAGAGTTCAGAGAATGTCCTGCTGTTGACCAAAAGGCCACATGTCTCCAGGTGTTCAGAGCCTCTAGAAGCTTCTGGGGGAAGATGGGCTATCTCCTCCTGTCACAATTTACAGCCCAAAAGACTGATGAGGGCTTGCTATGAGTCAGAACTGACTGAACAGTAGCAAGTGAATTGAAAACCGCAGAGTAATATAATTGAATGCAGGACTACACCACCAGAAATTTCTCTGCTTCCACCTAGATTTTTAAAAACAAGCAAACAAAACACTGTCTTTACGAATCTTGATTCAGCATTCTGTGACACAGCAGTTGAAGTCCTATTTTTTTTTATTAGTTTCAAAGAACATTTACAGAGATTTTGGATTTCCATTCATTCATTGTTGCACTTTTCTCCCTGCCCCACCCCTCTGCCACCCCCAGTTCGCTCTTTTCCTTGAAAAGCAAAAGAAAAACTCCTTAATTGGTACACAGTCCCACCACATCCCACAACCTCACCCCGAGTATACTCCACTCAGCAACCCTCATTCCGAACTCTTATGAAGTCCTATTTCTCAGTTCAATCATCTTGGTATTTCTTTTAATAAGTCATCAGTGGTTAAAAAGGACTTCTCAAAGATGCATCAATTCAAGTAGTAATGAATAATTGACCTGTTGAATCATGTTACTCATTTTCAATCTTATTCACCAATTATACAAACTTTCTGTGTTGAAACTCAGCCAGTAAATTGCCATCTTTCCTGATATCAATTAGTTGTTCTTGCAAATTAACTAGAAAGCATTACATTTTAGTACTTTTTGGAGAAATAGATCCACAAGCCATCGTGCTTTGGAAGGTTATTAAATAAATTAGAAAATTATGTCTATTTGTTTTTTTCAAGTGTGTAAACATGAACATTTTATAAGTGACACACATTATTTTTGGCAACAATAAAAAATTTAGCAGATGCTTTCGAAGGGTTCTCTCAAGTTTCTTTCAAAAAGCTGTTCCTTTCTTACCCATTATTATTTTTAAAATCACCTTTATCTTCAGGGTACAAATTAACAGGTTTTGTTGTTGTTTCTGTCAGTATCTGCTAAGAAACATCTTTCTGATAGCCATTTTTTATCCCATTAAAATATCACAAATACTGAATGTGGGGGAAGGGGTTTATTAAAGAAAACACTATAATTCATCTTTAAATTAAAAATATTTTAATAAGAAGTAGCTCTGGTAGTGTAGCGGTGCAGGGCTGAGCCAAAAGGTTGAGAGTTGGATCCCTTGTTCAGCAGAAAGATGTCGTAGTCTGCTTCTGTGCTAAACAAAAATTTATTTCCACTCGTAGCCAAGTCTGTTTTGGGGAGAATGAAACCACGTTTCTCCTTGGAGGCTAGGATTTTGAAGCTCCGACTCACATACTTTGGGTACGTGGTCAGGCGGGACTGGTCCTTGGAAACATCATGCTTGGATAGCGTAGGAGAAGACCTCGGATGAGATGGATTGACACAATAGCTAGGTCAATGGGATTAAGTCTATCAGAGTCAGTGAGACTGGCTCAGGACAGGGCAGGGTACAGAGCTGTTGCACATAGGGTCGTTAGGAGTCACAGGTGACCCGACGGCACATAATAACAAGAAATCACACAGAGGAGGTTGCCTGTCTTTCTCTGTCGGAGCTGATTGTGGGTTCGAACCACCCAAGGGCTGCTGCCTTTGGCTTAGCAATGTAATTCCCTTCCACCAGAACTCCCTCTGCTTCCACACAGATTTAAAAAAAAAACAAAACACAAAAACATCATCTCAAAAAAAAAAAAAAAAAACAATATCATCTCATTGCAGCCGAGTTGATTCCAGCTCATGGGTGGAGACTTTCCAAACAGGTTTCCAAGGACGAAAATCTTTATCAGAGGAGACTGCTCATCTTTATCTCATGGAGCAGCTGATGGAGTCCAAACCCCAACTTTGCAGTTAGCAGCCAGAGACGTTACAATCTATGCCACTGACATGCATTTTTATGTAGATTACAGTCTTGAAAATATTTTGGAACAGCTCTACTCCAATCTATAGTCCACTATCAGTAAGAATCAGCTCAACAGCAATGAGTTGGGTTTTTGTTTTGTTTTAAGGTAATCAGAATAATTCAGGATGATGCCAAATTATTTTCACGTGCATCCCCCACTTTAGCGCAAACCCAAACCAACCTTACTACCATCTAGGTGATTTGGCCTGATAGCCACCCTATAAAACAAAGTAGAATCATCCCATAAGGTTTCTAATACCATGATTTTTTTAAAAAAAATTTATACTGATTTATTTACAAAGTCTGAATACATTGTTTTTCACAAAAGATCCCTCCTATTTCCATCACGCCCCTAACCATCGAACTGTGTAACCCTATGATTAACACACCATCTCCACCATCCCACCCCCCCACTCATCCTCACCCTTCTGCTTCTCCCTCCCCCTCTTTGGATTCGTGTACTCGTTCTACAATAATGGTTTTATTCAATCTAATGCTATAACGTTTATTACCTCCGGCTGCCTCATCATTTTCCCATTGGAGTGGCTGGTGGGTACAGGCCACCAATATTTCTGTCAACAGCCAAACATTTTAACCATTATGACTTCAAGCTCCCTTTATTGCAAAGAGTTAGAAATGTACTTTCTATTTAATAATTTTTTTTTTAATGACGACATTCAACCTGTAGTTGTTGAAATAGTCTAACTTCCATTCTTGGCTTAAAAAGGATACATAAAGCATTTCACCCATGTTGTAATGACTGTAAATTTACCTCAGAATCCTTTCATTTATACTTCAGTCAATAAATATGGATGCAGTTTTCCCATATAAAAAGTATTTTAATAAATAAAGCATTCATTATTAAGAATATATGCCTAGTCTCAAAGTGTCTTCCCATAAACATTTGGTAATAACTTCACCATGGAGAAACCTTACTGACAGACCTTAACCAATAATTCAACGTCAACATTATCAGTAGGGAAACATAACACGGGTACTCTGCTAGTACAACCAGGAGAACACAACATGAGTGGTATCCTTCCCAAAATTTTATAACCCAAATATAAGAAAATAGTGGACAATCCCAAAGTGAAAAACATTCTAAAAAATAAAGAGCTAGTAATATAAAGCTCCCAAGGCCCAAGGTTGAAAGAGGCTGTCTCCAGTGATGGAGAAAAGATTAAAATTGTCAATGATTTCATCTTTCTTAGATCCACAATCAAAACCTTTGGCATCACTGGCCAAGAAATCAAAAGATGTATTGTATTGGGAGAATTTGCTTTCAGGGACCTCTCCAAAGTACTGAGGAGCAATGAAGTATGTTTGAAGACAAAGGTGCACTTGATTCAGGCTGTGGTCTTTTTCAATCACTTGCTAAGCGTCTGCGAGCTTGAAAATGGATAAGGATGACAAAAGAAGAATTGATGCATTTGAGTTATGGTTTTGGAGAAGAGTATTACATATTCCATGAACTGTCAAAAAGTACAAATATATGCCTTGGAGACAGTGCAGCCAGAATGCTCATTGGAGGAAAAGATGATAAAGCTTCATCTCACATACTTTGAGCATGTTGTTAAGAGAGGCTATTTCGTTGAAAGAGACATCATGCGCTTTGAAAGGTAGAGGGTCAACAAAAGAAAAGAAGACCTTCAACGAGATGGCTTCAACAGTGACTATAATACTGTATTTCAGAGATGATGAGAATAGCATAGGACAGTGTTCCAATCAATTCATAGGGTTGCTATGAGTTGTACTCAACTCAATGGCATGTAACTACATTAACAATCTTATAAAGTGTCAAAAGTCACAAAGAAAAAGAAAGTCACAAAGGATGGAGAAAGAATGGGAAAATGTCCCAGACTAAGAGCTTTGGTGGTATAGTGTGTTACATGTTCTGCGGGTAATCAAAAGTTCAGTGGTTCAAATCTATCAGCTGCTCCATGGGGAAAAGTTAAGGCTGTTTTCTCATGTAAATATTTGCAGCTTAGAAACCAGGTGGAGGGTTGCCCTGAATAGGAATCAACTTGATGGCACTGAGTTGTGGTGATTTTGTTTTGTTTTAACAGACATTAAGGAATACAACAATAAAATGCAATGTGAGCTATTGAATTGGATCCTGATTTTTTAAAAGATTTAAATGGGAGAAGTGGAAAAAATACCCCAAAAAGCCTGCACATTAGGTAATAGTATTATATCAATGGCAATTTCCTGGCATCAATTATCACATTGTTATTGTGTATGTGTTTACATTAGGGTAATTTGAGTGAAGGATATATTGGAATTTCATTATTTTTGCAATTTTTTCCTCCTGTGAATTACAAATTTTAAAAAAAAAAAACAAAAACACCAAACCTCAAAATGGAGCAAATATACCTTTATCCAACTGTGTAGCAAATTCCCATTATGTGTAAGGTGTCATACCCTATTCATTTCAAACTTTAACAATATTTTTTACATACATCCCAACTACATCACAAAGGAATGCATTTTAACCCACCATGATATTATTTTCATTGTACTTCAGCTATTTTAACCACAGTTGAAAGTATTTGATTGAAATAGCTATGTTGTTGTTGTTAAGTACTGTCGAGTCACAGGTGACTCATAGCGACCCTATGAAGGAGAGTCCTTGACGCTTGGGTGCCTTTCATCCTCTCTCCAGGTTCATAAGGTTTCCGGAGGCAAGCTATAATGGAAGTGGGTGCCACTCCAACTCAAGAGGATTCTTCAAATCTAACATTTAGTGATTTTTAAAAACATTTTACCTTATACTGGTTTACATACAAAATTCATATGGTTCATACACATTGTTTTTCACACCAGTAGTTAGTGAATTTTAATAATATGCTCTGTTTAAAATGTTGTTGCCATTGAATTGATTTGAACCTATAGCAACCCCATAGGATATGTGAAAGCTGCCTTACAGAATTTCCAAGGCTGTGCATCTTTTCCAAAGCAGACAGCTTCATGCTTCTCCCACAGGGATCTTGGTAGGTTTGAACTTTTGTTTAGCAGCCAACCATTTAACCACTACCCTACCAGGGTTCATTACTGTGTGTTGAAGATTCTGTAATTTTTTTAGAGCTAAATAGAAAAAAACAGATTTATTAGAAAGTTATACCCACAAAGGGACTGACTTTTCTCCTTAAAAGGAAATATGGAGGAGAGAGGCAGCTAGAGACTCTTTACTTTTTTTATCCTTAAAAGTTTGTTATCTATTACAATTGTATCTTAGCAATCTTGACAGTTTCATAGCATTGAAAGTTATTTCACAAAACAATATATACTTAGTATAAAGATTTTCATGAATAATTGTGAATGTAAAACTGTAATTCAAAGACTCCTGGTAATTTTGAATCGTATACCCATCTTATCAGACTTTTAAAAATGTTGTTATGCACACCCATGTTTGTTGCGGCTTTGTTCACAATAGCAAGGAGTTGGAAACAACCTAAGTGCCCATCAACAAATGAATGGATAGAGAAGCTGTGGTAAATTCACACAATGGAATACTATGCTGCATTGAAAAACAAGGAATCATGCAATATTATTCAAAATGGTTGACTCGGAAAACATTATGCTGAGTGAAGTTTCCCAGTTACAAAAGGACAAATATTGCATGGTGCCACTGTTGTAAAAGAGGACTGACCTTGGGGATGGTGAGAGACTGAGAAATATGGGTTCAATAATGCATACTGCATTGAAACAGATGAGGGAGAAAACTGTTTAAAAGCGATATGTGATTAGGTATTTCTTTCATGACAGGAGTCTAGAGCGATGGCTACATGGTGGAGTAGACCTGGGGGAGGGTTTGTAAAACAATGAAGGAATTTTTCTTTTACTTTCCCAAGAGGGTAGTGTTCTGGGGGAGAGGCTTGGGAGGGGAGAAATGTGCAACAATGAATGAATGGAAATCCAAAGCCCCTGTAAATTTTTACTGAAATTAATAATAAATTTAAATTTACAAAAATTTACGTTAGAGTAAGGAAGGCAAAGGATTTATAACTGCTCATGCTAATAACACTATATCATGGCATGGAGGAGGAATAGTGGAACTATATCCACATTTATAATATTCTTACCAAAACCGTTTATGGAAAACAGGAACTGCATTGGAACATGTATCTCTGGATTGGAAATTATCATATTGTTAATATTTCTAGCCTTAAACTTAAAAGATTATATTGGTCAAATTATTTGTTATATATTCGTTTAAATTTTTCCCTCTTAAAACGGCTGGGATCTAGAGGGAAGAGAAAAGACCAGCGAATGGCCAAAATTTTGGGGGCAGCTATTGCTGCTAGTTTAGGGCCTGTGTCAGGAAAAGGAAGTCTTACTCATAAACAGTGCCACCCAAAGGTAATAAAGGAGGTCAGAATTGCTTCCACTGTGGAAAGCTGGGCCACTTTAGCAGATAGTGTCACAGATGAGAGCCACAAATAGGCAAGGGAGTAGAGAGGAAGCTCCCATTCACTTGCTTTAAGTGTGGATTTGAAGGGCACTTGCCCAAGGGTGTCCCACAGCAGGTCTTCATGGCTGACAGGACTGATAGGCCAAAGCTCCCAGCTGGAAACAAAGGAGGAAGATGCTTCAACGATTTAGATCCTCCCAGAAGAGCTGTGGGTGCTCATTAACATTACTGGTAAGTATATTTGCTTTCTCCTGGACACAAGAGCCTACCATTTGGTCCTAAAAGCCTTCTGAGGTCCCAAATCTTCTCACTATTTCTTAGTTGTTGGAATTGACGGAAAACCTCATAAGCAGTTTCTTACTTCACCTCTGCTTTGCATTCGGACTTCCAAGCTGTAAAACAATCCAGTGGTAGATGGAATTTGCTCCAGGACTTAAGAACAATAAATGACATAGTTGAGCCTCTACATCTTGTGGTTCCTAACCTTTATACTATAATAGACAATGTGCTAGTCAATAAGCCTTTTATTTTAAGAATTACCTTCCCTCTGTAACTTGATTTGTGCCACTGTTAGAACCTCTACTTGGAATATTATTGCTTTTAATTTTTGACTCATGTACTTTTAACTTGTTAGTTAAATTTGTGTCTTCTAGGCTGCAATAGTTCCATGATACATCTTCAAGGATATGAACATGTATGGCTAAGCACAATTGGTAACAGTGCATCTAAATTCCAAAATCAATCTCCACAATAGTCTACGTGTAAACTATTGCCAAAGGGGCCCTTTAGAGTAGTGAGAGAAGATCTTCACCCTGAAACCTGCAGTGTCCCTTTTCAGCAGGAAGTAGCTAAGAGAATACGCCATCCCCTTTTCCTTATGAATCAGGGTGAAGTCTCTCTCAGGGAGGAGTGAATAGGGAATGGAAAAGGATACAATGACAAAGGAGATTAATCAGAACTGGCTTTGACAAGCACTGTGGCAATGGGACAATTAAAACAGACTTTCAAGGGGGGGAAGAGGAATGAACTGGGGGGGAAGAAAATAGTGCAACAATGAATGAATTGAAATCCAAACTCTCTGTAAATGTTCATTAAAATTAATAAAGTTTTTTTAATTATTTTATTATTTTTGTGTGCATGTACCATCAAATCAGATCTGACTGGTACAGGAGGAGAATGTCCCTCCTTACCCGGCAGAGCATCTGGTGGATTCGAACCGTTCGCCTCTGGGATTGTAGTTGCAGCTCCTTGCCACTAGGCCACCAGAGCTCCCCAATTAAAATTAATAAAGTTTAACAAAAACAAAAAACCAAAAAAATGTTGTCATTGTGTTACTTGTGATGACAAGTTTCAGCTTTGCTATTTTTTCTGTTTTGCACATGGGATTGCTTCATTATAATTATCACCAATCTATTTCTGTGAATAATTCTTTTTCTATATCAGTGTTGTACTTTGTTAAGCTTAATTTCCCTAAAGCCAGATAATACAGTAATGAAAAATATTGATAACAAAAAGAATGTGCTTAACAGCAAACTAAAAAAACATAATCTCTGAGTTGATACATGGGCTGATAGACAAGATGAACAGATATGTGTGGGAAAATATAAATACACCTAAAACTACATATGTATGTTTGACCAATGTCACATATGTGTCTGCATAAAATGTAAATTGATTCATTTATACAGGTGTGAAAAAAGTGCAGGCAAAACTGCTAACTCCACAAAGGGGAACAACCACATTAACAACATCCATAAAAAACTTGGAAACAGCCCAGATGTCCATCCAACTGCAGCAAATGGATTGAGAAGTAGTGGTACATTCATACAATGGGATACTATGCAGCTTGCAGGAGCAATAATTTTGTAAATTACTGTCTAACTTGGGAGGGACTGGAGAGCATTATGTTGCGTAAACTAACTCAGTTCTAACAAGGACAAATAATGCATAAAACCAATATTGTAGAATGAGTATGAGGATCCAAGTGGGGGGAGGGTGGGAATAGCGGTGTGGAAATAGGGATATAGATGGGAGGGCGTAGGGTGTTAATCATAGGGTTGTACAATTCGATGGGTGGGTGGGTAAGGTGAAGGAAATGCGAAAGATCTTTTGTGGAAAAGCAATGTATTGAAACTTCGTAAATAAATCGGTCACTTGTGGTTGCTGTGAGGCTGAACACTGTTACACTGATGTGTCAAATGCATTAATGGTTGGTTACCCAGTACGGACAGAGAGTGGAGTGGAGATCCCCGATTAAAACAAGCTTGGAAGGCGGAGTGGCATCCACTTCTGTAATAGCTTGCCTCCGGAAACCCTATGAACCTGGAGAGAGGATGAAAGGCACTCAAGCATTGAGGACTCTCCTTCATAGGGTCACTATGAGTCGCCTGCGACTCGACAGCACTTAACAACCACAACAACAACAACAACACACACACACACACACACACACACACACACACATATATTTAAAAAACAACCATAGTACAAAACTGATTGTCAAGAGGTCAAACATGTCCCTGTGTGCTGCCACCTACTTCTGTTAATTCTAACACCAACTATCTCTCCAAGGGTTCTAGTTGCTCTACTGCTGGGTCTGAACACTGTTGCAATGGCCACAGAGATCTCACAGATTGTACTCATAGGGCTTATTAGATCATACTCATAGTTACACAGCTTATTAGGGAAATTAACAGATTAAAATTCAGTTTGGCAACTAGGACAGTGTCTCAAACTTGCTCACAGCATCTTTGACATTGAGGTTTACAACTTAGGTCAGTGTTACAAAGCTCTCATAGTCCTGCCAATTATGATATCTCCCCCTGTGCCAGGCAAACTTGAGTGGAAGCCACTAGCTCTAGCTCCATGTGACACCAATCTCAAGTTAACTTTGTCTCGATAGGTCTCTGCTTCTTCACTGAAGCTTCTGTTGCTCTCATCTCTAACATCCCAATCTGAACGGTGCAGGAATCTTTATTACTGAAGGACACACATTGCACTCTCTGCTGCTGTTTCTTTGCTTGTGGTAATATTCCCAATTTCTGCCTCTGAACTTGATCCATTTAAAAATAGCAGAAAGGCAAAACTGGTCAATCTTTTCATGGATAGACAACACACTCTATTTGCATGTTCCCACCCATCCACATGATAAAAGTCAAAAGCAGTGGCATAGCAAAGCCATTTTAACAATAAGTCTACTGCAAACAATGTTGGTTTTGCTCTTATGTATGTTGTTGTTGTTATGTGCCATCGAGTCGTTTCCGACTCATAGCGACCCTATGCACAACAGCTCTAAACCCTGCTCTATCCTGTGCCAACCGCACCGCCTCTGACACACCCATCCCGATT
>NW_006399780.1:426164-429598 GCF_000299155.1 Elephantulus edwardii | reverse complement strand
GGAGATAGATCGAACATGCAATCAAGATGCATTGATAATAATGGGTGACTGGAATGCAAAAGTTGGGAATAGTGAAGAAGAATCGGTGGTCGGAAAACATGGGCTGTTATGTATAGCAACATTAAAAAGGGCAGGCAAACTTATGAAAATGTCTTATTTAGTCATCAGGAAACACATTGAAAGAACGAATCTCAGATCTAGGAGCTCAGGACCATTATTGGGGGAGACATCCAAGTCAACTGGTATAACATAGTCCACAGAGGCAATGCTTTACATCTCACACTGGTGCATACCAGCTGGAACCTTTAAAGCTTATGACTGGTAATCTAAAGTGCAGCTATCAATCGCTCCTCATCTGGAGCAAAGAGCAGTGAAGAAAATCCAAGACGATTATCTCAAAGAAGTAATGGACTATGTGAGCTTTGGTGTCTGTGATCCTAGAACCAAAGAACCCAACTATGAACTACCGCTGCTGACTGCTCTAAAACGGATCACAGTAAGAGGCCCCTCATAGAGTGGGAGAATAAAATGGGAGGACCTTGCTTGGCATTTGTCAGGCTGAAACAACTCAAAAAACAAATCTATACCCTGAGAGGCAATACTTAGAGATGTTGTTGTTGTTATTGTGTATAGCAGAGTAAGGACCGACCCATAGTTAACGCTCTGGTGGGTTTTTAGATGCAGTTAATTAATTGCAGGGGAGGAGATTGCCCATCCTTCTCCCAGAGCAGCTGGTGGCCTCGAACCACATGCCTTCAGGACTTCAGAGCAGCTTCTTGCTACTAGACCATCAGAGCTCCATGCTATGGACAAAATCTAAAATGATCCAGGAAACATTAAAAGAAGATGGAGGGAATACACAGAATCACTGTTCCAAAAAGAACAGGTCTGGGAGGAGGGAAGGTAGAAAAGGTAAAAAAAAAAAAGAAAAGAAAAAACTTACCTAAGTAAAAAACAAAACCAAACAAAAAATGATTAGCCAACATTGAAATATTTCAGAAAGTACCATATGATCAAGAGCCAATGGTAAGAAAGAAAGACATTCAAGCTGCATGCAAGGCATTGGCAAAAGAAAAAGCCCCCAGGAAACAATGGGGTAACAATTGACATATTTTAAATGACAGATGCACAAATAAGTATTAAAATAAAAAGTCAACTTGGGAAGGGAGAAAGGATGGAGATGGGGTAAAATGTGCAACAATGAATGAATAAAAATCTAACTTCCCTTTAAACTTTTGTTAAAATCACAATTAAAATTAAAAAAAAATTATTAAAAAAAAACGACAGATGCAACCCTGGACCTGCTTACCAGTCTATGCCAGAAAATTTGGAGGACAGCTGGCGGCAAGAGATCTCTGTTCCCATTCCCAAGAAAGGTGATCTAACAAAACGTGGAAATTATCGAACAATATCATTACTATCATTGTTGTTATTGTTATGTGCCATCGAGTCACCTGTGACTCATAGCAACCCTAGCCCTAAACCCTGCTCTATCCTGTGCCAATCTCATTGTCTTTGACACACCCACCCCATTACCCCAGTCACTGAGTCAATCCATCTCATCCAGGGTCTTCCTCTCTTGCGCTGTCCCTCCACCCTCCCAAGCAGGACATCCCTTTCCAAGCACTGGTCCTGCCTTGCAACATGTCCATAGTATGTCAGACAAAGCAATTAGTCTTTTAATTTCCTGGCTGCTGGTACCATATGCAATAAAAATACTGCTGAATATCATTCATAAAAGGCTAGAATAGTTACAGAGAACTGCAAGATGTACAAGCTGAATTTAGAAGAGGCCGTGGCACCAGGGATATCATTGCTGATGTCAGATGTATCCTGGCTGGAAGCAAAGAATACTATAAGAATATCTATTTGTGCTTTATTGACTTGGCAAGACATTTGACTGTGTGGATCATAACAAATTATGGCTAACATTGAGAGAATGGGAATCCTAGACACTTAATTGTGCTCTTGAGAAATCTGTACTGAGGCCACGAATTTGTTATGCAAAGCAAAGGAACACTACATGGATTAATACTAAGACAGGTGTCTGGGTTACATCCTTTCTCCATACTTATTCAATCTGTATGCTGTACAAATTATTCAAGAAGCTGAACTCTATGAAGAATGTGTCATCAAGATTGGAGGAGGATTCATCAATCACATTTGGTATACAGATGATATGACCTTGCATGCTGAAAATAAAGAGGACTTGAAGCACTTGTGCAGAAGATCAAACACTGCAGCCTTCAATGCAGATTGCGTCTAAACATGAAGAAACAAACAAACAAAAAAATCTCAACACTGGACATATAGGCAATATCATGATAGATGGTGAAAAGATTGAAACCATCAACAACTTCATCTTACTTGAATCCACAATCATTATAGTGTTACCAGCAGTCAGGAGATCAGGAGATATGTTGCACTGGGAAAGTCTGTAGTCAGGAACATTTCCAAATTATTGAGGAGCAAAAATGTCAGTTTGAAGAATAAGGTGTGTGTGATTCAGGCTATGCTTGGTCTTTTCATTTACTTGCTATGCACCCGAAAGTTGAACAATAAATAAAGATGACAGAAAAAGAATTGGCATGGTGTTGGAGAAAGTGCTCGAAATCCCATGGACTGATATTACAATAAACAGATATGTCTTGGAGAAGGTGCAGCCAGAGTGCTCCTTGGAGGCAAAGGTGATGAAGCTTTGTCTCACATACATTAGGAATGTTGCAGGAGAGGTTATTCCTTGGAGAGGAATATTATGCTTGGGAAGGCAGACGGGTAGTGAAAGAGATAAACACCCTCAACCAGATGGATTAATACAGTGATAGCAGCAATGGGCTTGAGGGTATCAGAAATTGTGAGTCTGGCACAGGATAAGACAGGGTTCAGACTTGTAGTTCACAGAGTCACTATGAGCTGCACTTGACTTGATAGCAACAACAACAACAACATAGTCTGCTTTCTAAAACATAATATGTATGAATTGTTATGTGGAAAACCAATTAGCTCTATAAACTTTCACTCAAATCACAGTAAGAAGTTAATTAAAAAACAGATAATATAACCTGTAAATCTAATAAAATAGAAACAGTTACATTACCTACAAAGATCCTGAATAAGAACTGAAACACTTCCTGAATAAGAACTGAAACACTACTAAGGTACCTTGACAACTCCTCTAATTGTGAACTTTACCCTAATCCCCCAAGGGACCTGCCCATTCACAAGTGACCATTTATCACAATAACATCATGAGAGAGCTCATTACCACTCTGATAGTAAATGTTGTTGTTGTTGTTGTTGTTGTTGTTATGTGCCGTCGAGTCGCTTGCGACTCATAGCGACCCTATGCACAACAGTCCTAAACCCTGCTCTATCCTGCGCCAACCGCACCGCTTCTGACACACCCATCCCGATTACCCCAGTCACTGAATCAA
>NW_006399780.1:419389-426064 GCF_000299155.1 Elephantulus edwardii | reverse complement strand
CCTGCTCTATCCTGCGCCAACCGCACTGCCACTGACACACTAATCCCGATTACCCCAGTCACTGAATCAATCCACCTCATAGAGGGTCTTCCCCTCCTGCGCTGTCCCTCCACCCTCCCAAGCATGATGTCCCTCTCCAAGGACCCGTCTCTCCTGGCAACATGCAACATGTCCAAAGTATGTCAAACGAAGCCCAAGAATCCTTGTTTCCAAAGAGTTGCTTGGTTTAATCCTCTCCAAGATGAATCTGTTTGTTTTCCTGGCAATCCATGGTACATTCAGTACTCTTCTCCAGCACCATGTTATTAAGAATTATTTTCTTTGTCTTTAAAATTAAATTGAAATAGAAAATGAAATCGTTTTCTCCCAGAAAAGTGTTGTCTAAAAACGTAGCCCCTGAGGACATGTGGTTATTTAAACTTAACCATAAATTAATTCAAATTGAATAAAGGTCAATTTCATTTCTCCATACACACTTAGCTCCATGTCAAGTGTTCAGTGGTCATGCATGATGAGTGGCTACCAGATTACAGAGAGCACATATGGAACATTCTCACCATGGTAGAAAATTTACTGTAGTGGTGCTCCCGTGAATTATCCTTTGCATACTGTACTTAGTAGTCTGCTGTTTCAGAGTATCACTAAAAATCTACGTTTTATGAGACCTAAGCTATTACACTCACTTCAGAGTGTGCCAGGAAGTCCAGGTTTGGGGAGGATACCATGCTAAATGCACCTCCCTTTCAATTTCTCCTTTGCCCAGGAGACACTCCAAGTCTCTGGGAGAATCTGCAGGGTGTATGAGAGCCAGGCTCACAGAACGAACCTCCTCCATCTCTGATTGGAGACCAGCATCCACCTTAGCAATATCTGAAAATACCAATTGTTACCTTGGGTCCAGTTCCCAGTAAGTCAGAGAAAAATGAGAAGTCATGCTGCCAAAGCGTTATTCTTTGTCCTGTGGTTTATTATGGAGCAGCTTATTAAAATGTCAAAGAAATGCTTGGTGGAAAACCTTCAGAAGATGTGAGTCAACTAAATGGAAGGAAAGGAGAGTGTGCCAAGTGCCTACCAAATCTGGGGGGTGAGACTGGGGAAAATGAGAGCTTATTCTGGAAGAGGGGAGAGAGGGCTCCAATTACAAGAGCCAAGGGTCACAGAATGAGTGGAAACATTAACAAATAAACTCTTCCCACTCTACAATTTGGTCAAAGGCTAGACCCACAGCACGTTATTCAGGTGACTAAAAAGCACCAAATTGACCTATCCTTGTCTATTTTTCCAGCATAAATTATTGTTTCCCTGGCCAGAGAGGCAAATGACACTTTCCAAAGCTGGAAAAATTAGATCTGTGGGGGTTCAGGAACCAATCAAAAAACCAGCCAGCAGTCCAGACCCCCACACCTCATGGAAGACAAGTCTTTCTCTGAATAAATGACTCATTCTCTGGGGTCCCGCTCCAAACATTCAGTAAAGAGAAGTCTTAGTACGCAGTCACTACATTTCCATCTGTGATGGTGAAGGGAAAAGAAACAGTAATGAAATAGAGTTCAGAAGTGGGGGAGGAAACCCCCCCAAAAAAACCTCTTTGCCCATTTCTCACAAAGCACACAACAGTAAATATGACAAAGTTAGGATTCTTTTCATTCGCTTCTGCTTTGCAGATTTGATCCTGGAGGAAGAAGGAAATAAGTGAAGCTTGAATGTCTTGCTGTTATGTGTCAGAAGATCTATAGTTCATTTCTGTAACAGGAAACAACATCTGTTTTTACTCAGGGACCAAATAATATCTTTTAAAGTCCAGCTGAGTAAATGAGTTTTCCTTTACTGGCAAACCTAGCATGAAGCCTTGTAAATTTGAAGCTTACACCTTTTTCTTAACTTGTCTTTTAGGCTGACATACTGGAAGAAGAAAGATTTCTATCCTTTCCTCCATGTGTGGTGCTATAACTTCCCTTCGCACTAAATGGAATTTCAGGGGGAAATGAGAACATGAAGCAGGGAACCTGATACTGTATATAGCCTGTCTCCCAGTACCCTCAAATCTTCCTCTCACACCCATTCTGTCTTATACAGCGCTGTCAACTCAATGTGTTTTCTATATTAAAGCCGTGCTTCCCTTTCTCACTTAATACATAGTGCTGCAGCTGAAAGCAATCTTTTCATCAACACATGAAAAGAACTTTATAAATTGGTTTTGTTAAAGCTGAACATAGAAATTCCATATGACCCAGCTATTCCACTGCATAGAATATACCCTGAGAAAATGAGAACTGAGGCACAAATGGAGACTTGCACACCAATGATCATAGAAGCATTATTCACCATCACAAAAACAACAGCCCAAATGTCCAACCACAATCGATCAAACTATGGAATACTCCTCAGCACATAGGAGCAATGATTTTGTAAATTACTACTTAACTTGAGAGGGACTGGAGAACATTATGCTAAGTTAAGGAACTCAGTCCCGTAAGGACAAATATGGGATAAAACCATTATTGTAGAATGTGTCTGAGGAGCCAAGGGCGGGGGAGGGAGGAAGCAGTGGGGTGAGGACATGAGGGAGGTGGCATGGTTAACCATAGGGTCACACAATTTAATGGGTAGAGGGAAGGGTGGATAAAGGAAATGGGAAAGACCCAAAGTGAAAAGCAATGCACACAAACTTTGTAAGTAAACCAGTATAAAGTAAAAATTTAATTTTAAATAAAAAAATACACAAAACAACCTGAGATATAACATACTTACAGTAGTATATGCAAAGTGCATTAATGTTAAGCTCTGTGTGGCTTACTGTGTAACATATTGAATTGGTAACCAAAAGACCCATGGTTCAAATCTACCAAGTATTCCATGAAGGATGATGGATAATTTCTTAAAAAGACTCGCAGTCTCAGAGTCCTGCTGGAGAGATACTATGAGTGGGAGTATACTTGATGGCAGTGATTTGTCTATGTATAGGTCACAAAGCCATGAGTGGTGAAATACTCAACTGCTAACCAAAAGATTGTCAATTTAAATTAACTCAAGGACTCTGTGGAAGAAAGACTTGGCAATTTGCTTCCATAAAGATTCATCATCATCGCATTGCCCTCAAATAGGAACAACTCATAGTTGATTCTCAAGTGGGTTTTCAGAGACTATGAATTGCATAAATTGCATGAGAGAAGATTGCCTATCTCTTTCACACAGTAACTGTTGGATTTCAACCACCAACCTTCAGATTGGCACGGCAAGAGCTTCCCCATGAGACTGTCAGAGTTCCATAAGGATTATAGCCCAAAAACCCTATGGGAAAGGTTTTTTCCATGCATTGGAATCCAAGTTTGTGGCACCTAACAGCAAACACACACACACACACAGAGAGAGGAAGAGAGAGAGAGAGAGAGACGATACAGAGCACCTCCATTTCCAGAAGGGTTTTCTTATGCACTTTCCTTGTCATTATTCATCCTTCCTCCTGAGGTAGACACTATTTTAAATAAACATTGATTACTATGGTTGTTTCAAGTATTTTGCTTCACCATTTCTTTTGACACTGACAGTAAGTATATGCATTAGATGGCTTATGAATTTCAGTAACCTGCCTATGGTGCCTCAATGAGAATCAAGACCAGAATCTTTCTATAGCTGTTACTTAATGAATGCCTCTAAGATATACGAGTTATACGGGGAGAGGGTAGATTCTTGCTGTCTTCATGTTACATCTAAGGAAACTGAGATTTCTAAAGTGTAAGCAACTTTGCCTAGTTTTAATCCTGACATTTTATTTACTCTGTTGCTTCTTGATTTTACATTGCTGTCTCCCAGTCCTGCCTTCTCACTATTGCAAGGTGCTCTTCCACTAGTCTATAAAGATATTCATCTATCAAAAAAGATCAGTAAGTTCCTGTAGGAAAGCATGTGATTGTCACTCATGGGCCTAAGAACACAAACTTTTGGTCTAATAGAGACTTATGAAGAGTTGGTACACAAGAACAATATATTGGAGCATTGTGATACCTACAATGTCCCTGACTGTATTTTGCATTTTCCTCCATCTATCTTAATAAGAATCTATTATCTATTTATTAATTTTTAGTACCTTTTCCCTCCTTACGCAGCACTGGTAACCATCCAAGTTTGAATATCTGCATATAAATTTGTCTTTAGTTTTTTATAATAGTGGTTTTAGACACTATCTTTTGTGACTAATGCTGTCTAGTTTAATTCACATTAAGCAGTGTTTTGCAAAGTCTTTCTTTCTTTAATGTTGCGTTCTACTTCATTGTGTGAATGCACCATAGTTTCTTTGACTATTATCATTCATCCATTCACTATGGGCATTTGGATTGTTTCCACTTCTTTGTTATTGCAAATAGGGTTGCAGTGAACATGAATGTGTGTGTGTGTGTGTGTGTGTGTGTGTGTGTGTGTGTGTGTGTGCTACAGCTCTTCTTTAGAACATATATCTAGTAGTGGAATAATTGGATGAAACGGTACTTGCTCTTTCTACTTTTTAAAGAAATGACAAATTGCTTTCCACAGTGGTTGCATCATTCTATATTTTCACTAGTACTGTCCACTCTCTCGGCCCTTTTACCAGCAATGGTTCATTGTCTTACTTAGCTTTGCTATTGCTGCTGGGGTGAGCTTATATGTCATTGTTGTTTTTATTTTCATTTCTCTGACTACTAGTGATCTTCACTATTCTTTTTCTTCAGTGTTGACAGTACTCCATTTTGTGAATGTACCCTAATTTCTTTAACCATTATCATTGGAATACCCCAATAGCATTACCATTTTCCATGAATTTTAGAGATGCACATCTTGTCAGATATGTCATTGTCACCTATTTTCCCAGTCTACAGATTCTCTTTATACTCTTTTGAAGAAGTCTTTTGATGAACATAGTGGGCTCTGTGGTTTTGAGCCCCTTTCACTAAATCTCAGCACCCAGAACCCACATCAGTTTCCATTTTATTTACTACTTTCAACTGAAAATTCCTGCTTATGCTGGATGAAAAAAACTCTTACAGAAGCTATAGTCAGTCACAACCAGGAGAGAATAAAATAGATTAAAGGGAAGCTACTAAGAATCAAATCCCTATTCTCATCCAAAAAAAAACATCTCCAACATGATTTAAAAGAAAGCCACAGACTGGGAAAAATATTTCGTAATGACATATCTGATAAGGGACTCATCTAAAATATATAGACTACTCCATCACCTCAACAAGGGAAAGGTAAAAAACCAAATCACAAAATAGGCTCAGCTTATTAACAGACACGTCACCAAAGAAGATATTCAGATGCAACAAACACATGAAGAAATGTTCAAAATCCCCAGCTCTCAGGGAAATGCCAAACAAAACAACTATGGGATATCCTCTCACCCCAGTAACAATAACAAAATTCAACAGAGCAGCAAACAACAAATACTGGTGAGGTTGTGGAGAGATTTGAATCCTTATCCACTGCTAGTGGGAGTGTAAATATGGTACAACCACCATGAAAGGTGGTATGGCACCTTCTCTAAAAGTCGGAAATAGAAATACCCTTTCACCCAGCAATTTCACTACTAGTAAGGCACTCTAAAGAAACCAGAGCTGCCATTCAGATACATGCACATCCATGTTTATTGCTACATTATTCACAGTAACAAAGAGATGAAAGCAACCCAAGTGCCTATCACAAATGAATGGATAGGAAAACTATGGTGTTATAAACTCTTATAAAACAGGACTGACATGGGGTCCAGGGAAAACTAAGAAAAGAGTGGATAAATAACTGACACTACATTGAAACAGATCAAGGAAAGAACTATTTTAAGGGAATGTATAAGATTCTACTTATTGCAACTCACAGTGGGCGAAAGAGTGCCCTTGGGGAAGGAATTCCATTTTTAAAAATAAACAGTAAGGGATGGCTTTCTCAGATAAAAGTAAAAAATCATCTCTAAATGGAGAAAAAGGAATGTATGATTAGGCATTATTTCTATGACAACAGCTCAGTATAAGAAGTGCATAGCGATGTGGAACGGAGGAAGGGGGCAAGGGGAATTATGCAACAATGAATGGTATTTTTTTTAAGTGAACTGGGTTCTCATACTAATTCTACAATAATGTTTATACAATATCCAAGGAAGGGGGAGGGTGGAAACAGAGGGATAAGGATGAGGGTGTAGATTTTTTTTTCCTTACTCTAAATCGGAATTACGAGAAAACCTGCATAACTCAAGAAAAGGCATAAAAAAGATTGAAAAAAGAAATATTAATAATAAACTATAATAATAAACTAGAGTGCTCACTTTGGCAGCACATATACTAAAATTGGAACGATACAGAGAAGATTATCATGGCTCCTGCACAAGGATGACATGCAAAGTCGTGAAGCGTTCCATATTTTTCCACCAACACATTATGTATGCTTTTTACCTAACTAGTGGAATAGATAAAATTGAACTCAATATTAAAAAACTAGATAAAATATATAGAACATGTAGAAAATGGCAGACTTTAAACCAAATAGGATTACATATGGTCTAAACACAATCAAAATACCAAGACTATGAGACTGGATAAACAATAAGACTCAACTATCAATATCAGCTGTGAAAACTAGGCCAGGAGCTGATTGTGGAACAGACCACCAACTACTCATATGCAAATTCAAGCTGAAGCTGAGGAAAAT
>NW_006399780.1:410197-417559 GCF_000299155.1 Elephantulus edwardii | reverse complement strand
AAGCTCCGTCTAACTTACTTTGGACATGTTGTGAGGAGAGACCGGTCCTTGGAGAGGGACATCATGCTTGGGAGCGTGGAGGGACAGCGCAGGAAAGGAAGGCCCTCTATGAGGTGGATTGATTCAGTGACTGGGATAATTGGGATGGGAGTGTCGGAGACAGTGCGATTGGCACAGGGCAAAGCAGAGTTTAGGGCTGTTGTACATAGGGTCGCTATGAGTCGCAAGTGACTCGACGGCACATAACAACAACATGTTATCTACAAGTAACTTACTTCAAATATAAAGACAGAATGATGAGAGAGGAAGAATCTAACAGAGGTCTGAATATTGTGTTACTTTTGGTATAAATTAAATAGGCACATACAAATGATGCTGTTTAATTTTTAAGGATGAATATATTTCTTAATGAAAGTATATTATAGTATATTCTTAATAAAAGTATAATATTGTCTAAGACCATTACTGTAAAAAATAGAAGGACTACTAGTAGGATGTGTACAAAAGTCCAAAGGGGGAGGAGGGGGGTGGAGGGTGGAGAGGTACAAAAAAATCATGAGGTCACAGTGAGGTGGGTAAAAGGCGGGGATGAAGGAAATGGGGACCTGAATAGGTGAGGCAATTGTGGACATGGATCAATAATGATCAATTTTATTAAACACAATGAATGGAAATGATCATATGAAGCATGATATAAATAGAGGAATGAGTGAAACACAATATATAGAAACAAAACCATATATATGAATTTTGTATGCAAACCAATGTAAAATAATTTTTAAAGTATATTCAGTGAAATTATAAAACACATTATCTTTGCAAAAGTATGAAATACATATTTATTTAGCAAAAGTGTGAAAACACACTGGAAGGATGCATACATCAGAAAATTGACAGTGCCTCTGGAGAGAAAAAGTAAATAGAAGAGCCATAGAAATTTCAGTATATAGTATATCATAAATAGTAACTACTGAGAAAATGAGAGTAAATATTATTACATATTAACTTTTTTTAAGTGATGGACACAAAATGTTTATTCTTTTATATTCCTTGTGGTCTAATTCAATCTATCTAATTCAATCTAACTCAAATCTATTCTTAAAATGATTTTGAAATTCAGATAGAATTAATTCAAAATCATATTTGATTCCTCTGGATTTATCTTAATTTTTTTTGCCTCAATTTGAACTTGTGTGTGAGTAACTGATGGACCTACTGTCCGCCCCTGGCCTGGTTTTGACTGCTGAGATTGAGCTCCAACAATTTCTTCCACAAATGTAGTCAATTTGATTCCTATGCAGCCTATCTGGTGAGATCCAAGTGTAAAGTCTTCGTTTGCCTCTTCTTTTTTTTTTAAATAAAATTTTATTTTCATTGTGATTTTAACAAATATTTACTAAGTAGATTTGATTTTCATTCATTCGTTGTTGCACGTTTTACTCCCTTGCCTTCCCTTTCCCTTCCTCCAGGTAATTAAAAAAAAAATATTCATTCACTTACAATGATTTATCTCTTGTTTTGGGCAGTTGTAGGTATAATGCCTAATCATATATTCATTTTACCCAGTTTTTTCTTTCATCTGTTCCAATGCAATGATCTTTATCTATCCACTCTTATCCTAGTCTCCTCCCAACCCCCCATGTTAGACCTGCTTTATAACAGTGGTGCTATGCAGTATTTGTCCTTTTGTGACTGAGATAATTCACTCAGCATGATGTGGTCCAGGCCCCCCCGATATTGTGTAATGTTTTACAAGTTCGTTGTTTTTCTGTGCTGTGTAGTATTCCATTGTATCTTTTTAAAAACGGAATTTGCAATGAATAAATCATTGGAAATATAAAATTTGATCATTCTATTCCCAGCCTCATTTCTGTCATCAAGCGCATTTTTCCCAACTAGTCTTCCTCCTTCACTGTTTCCAACTTTTGCATTCCAGTTACCAATTATCATAATTATCATTAAAGCATCTTGATCGCATGTTCAGTCAGCATTTGAACTGCAAGATTTGGTAAAAGTTATCAATTTCTTCCTCTTTGCTTCTAGATGTAGGAGTGTATATTTGAATAACAGTCATATTAACAGGTCTTCCTTGCACACATATGGATATCATCTTATCACTCAGAACATTGTATTTCAGAATAGAACTTGAAATTTACTGGTTTACTATGAATGTAACAGCATTCTCCAGCATTGTTGTGTTGTTGTTAAGTGCCGTCGAGTTGCAGGCGACTCATAGCGACCCTATGAAGGAGAGTCCTTGACACTTGGGTACCTTTCATCCTCTCTCCAAGTTCATAGGGTTTCCGGAGGCAAGCTATTACGGAAGTGGACACCACTCCTCCTTCCACGCTTGTTCAATCGGGGAGCTCCACCCCACTCTCAGTCCACATTGGGTAGCCAACCATTAACGCATTTGACACATCCGTGTCACAGTGTTCAGCCTCACAACAAGCACAAGTGACCGCGGGACGGCGACTTGTACAACAGGGCTATATGACCTAGAGGAATGTCTGAACAAAAACAATGAAAGACTTTTGGGCTTCCCCAGCATAGTATACCATATAACTATCTGATTTAAAGTGGCCAAGATTGGTCTATCTCACCTCACTAATGCTTAGTAGATCAATGTTCATGTGTTCCATTTCATTATTAACAATTTCCAGTTTTCCAAAATTCAAGCTGTATTCATTACATTTTCTAATTATTAAACAAAATTTGTCATTGTTTTTCCTCATTTCCACTGACTTCCAATCTGGGCTTTACCACTACACTACTGTAACTATTCTCATTCCTTTAGTGTTCATAGGGTATTTACTTAAGAAGTGGATGGCCAACCAATCTCACTTCCTAGTCTGTCTTAATCTGGGAGCTCTACTAAAACCTGTACAACATGAAGAATTCCACAATTCCAAGAAGAAATTCTCTTTTATTTGTAGTTCTTTTTAAAATTTTTTTTTTCTAATCTGTGTCTTAATATCTAAAACTTTAAAAAAAATTTATTTTGCTGCCATCTCTTAGCACAACATCACAGGGCCTGCTCAAATAAAAACAAATGAAGGTTACTGAGGTATAGGGAGGATTTGGACCGAGGAAAATACTTATTGCCATAGAGTGGAAATAGCTGTTCACCTGGACAACAAAACCAGGTGCATTCTTCTATTGCTGGATCAGGAACTAATGGTTACAACATTAATACTTAGGGGTTGAAAGCAGGATATATGGAAGGAGAATTTGGCAGTGGTTGTCCATAATACATAAGTGAAATTACCTGATTGGAAAAAAGGTACATGCCACTCCATTTACTACAGGGTAGTTCCAGGACAGTGTAGAGGACCAGTTTTTCTGTTAATCTATTTTTCCATAATCATGTCTACCTTTGAGCTACGGTGTTGAAGAAGAGCACTGAACATCCCATGGATGACCAAGAGAACAAACAGATATGTCTTGAAGAGGGTGCAGCCGGAGTGCTCTTTAAAGGCAAGAAAGATGAGGCTTCACTTCACATACTTTGGGCATGTTGCTAGGAGCGGCTATTTCTTGGATAGGAACATGATCCTTGGAAGGGTGGAGAATTGGCAAAGGAGAGGAAGACCCTCGACTAGGTGGATTGATGTGGTGATAGCCTCAATGGGCTCTAGTGTGTCTGGAAGTGTGAAGACGGCACAGGATAGGTCAGAGTTCAGATATGTTGTAAATAGGGTTACTAGGAGTTGTACTCTACTCAACAGCATTTAACAACAAACAACAATGGTCTAATACTTATTCTAAATTAGGAGACTATAGAAAAAAATTATTTTGCCATATTGTTACTGTTAGGTGCCATCAAGTTGACTATGAGTTAAAGACTCTAGGACAACATGTTAAAACCTTGCCCTATCCTTCACCCTCTTCATAATCTCCACCAATGGGCTCAAGGCCATTGCCATTGTCACTGTGTCAATCCATCTTGAGGATCCTCCTCTCTTTGCTAAGCCCCTACTTTTTCAAGCACGATGTTTGTTTCCTCAGCTATGCTCCAGTGGGTTTCTGAACCTGGAAATCTTGATGGGAAGAGAAAGATCACTCAGAGCACCTGTCAAAATAAAATTTCTGTCCTCAAGATTTCCAGCCTGATTTGTTACACACTTAGCCACTAGACCTACTTTGTATACAGTTTAGCACTTTATTATTTTATTTTTGCTTGATAAAGTAACTTTGGAATATTTCATTTAAGTACACAGAGAGTGTCCTCATTTTTCAGAATGGCATAATACTGTATAATTTGTTTAGTCAATATTCATATACACTCCATAAGTCATTTCGTCAATCTTCTATTGTTTTACATTTAAATTAATCAAATCTGCCTCTACAATATATTATTCTGGTTAAACTTGTTCTATTTTCATCCTGCACCTTTTCTTGCATGGCTTTGGTTCTCTTTTTGGTTCTTAGCACTGAAGGCATCTTTCTCCTGATCTGCAAATTTTTTTGATTCATCAGGCCTTGCAAGGCTTTAGGCTTCTAGAAACCTTCAATCTGCTGTGTGACCCACAGATCAGGAACTTCCTAGTCCCATCATTCGAAACACAATTTGAATCTGCCAGCTGCTTCAGAAGAAAAAGATGGACAGTCTCATCCTGTATGATTTACAGCAGCCTCTGGAAACCTGCTAGAGTGTCAGCTAGGGGTCAGTTCTTACCAGATGATACATAACAAAAGCCTCATAATTGAGTAAGTCACTTTCTGACAACTGCATGAGTCATCTCCTTGAAGTAAATGTCTCTCTAAATATAACGACATACACTTCACTGGTTTTACTCTACAGAACCCACATTAAAATACTTATTAAATGGAACTTTAATGAAACCAAAATCTAAACCATGAGAAACTCCCTAAGACAAATTGTTTTCTTAGAAAAAAATTAGTTGTAAGATTTTAGAATTTCAAAATGAAAAGAGACTTAAAACTCATAGGCATGAATAAAAAGATCTGTAATAATTCCTGAATCCTGAAATAAAGAAATACACTTTTAAAAAATCATTCTGTGGCAGGAGTGGGTAGGGAGGAAAATGGGCAACAATGAATGAATGGAAATCCAAGTTCTCAATAAACTTTCATTAAAATCTCAATTAAAAGAAATTTTTTTAATCATTCTATTTCTGATGCTACTTAAAATCCAAAAACTGACTACCTAATAATAATATACAATAGTTAGGAATTTAATAATGAATTCTGTGAGTTTTAAAATGTTTGTTAGTTGCTTTTGAGATAGATTCTAAACTTTTTATGAAAGAAAAGATGTGATGTCCATGGCAATTGGCTTGTTTCAAAATACTGAAAGAGAACTAGATTAGCTAAACAAAGAGATAAAAAAGAGTGTCTGTTCAGCAGGAAATAGCTAAGAGGATGCAGAACCCCCTTTCCTAATGATCAGGGTGAAATCTCTCTCAGGGGGAATGACAGAACGGCAAAGGACATGTTGACAAAGGAGTTTGTTATGGCAGGGGATCTAAAAACAGCCCTAAAGAATTTAGAGATGATTTCACCACCTCTTCTCTAGTCTTCCAATAAGTAAGAAAAACAAAGAAAGCAGCTGGTACAATATAGAGAAAGTAGTGAAAAAATGAGAGATTCTTGGGCTCAGGTGTTGTGTGACCAGTGAGACGCTGGGTCAAACTCTGAGGTACGTGTGCTCTGTTGACATGCACTCAACACCTGAGTGTCCTTTACACAAGGTATGGTGTGATCAGTGTGACACTAGTTCTGAGGCACGTGTGTTTTTTGTTGACGTATATCCCACACCTGAACATCTTTTACAGTGACACCATGTTCTGGGAGAGAGTTACAGCTGTTAGAGATGATGGAGATTGTTCTCTGTGGGCGAAGGCACAGCTTAATTCACTAGGCCTTAATGTAAACACTCTCAAGATTGGAAAGATATGATGAGAGCAGTGTTTTCAAAACCTCCCATGGGTGTTCACTGGCAATCAGGTACACCTCCTAGTGAGCCGCCTATTTGGGTTACATGGAAGGATCCATTAGACCAAGTATGGAAATGGGATCCTTTACTAACCGTTGGGAGGGAGAGGTTTTGCTTGTATTTTCCCCACGTAGAACAGACATTCCTGCTCATCATGTCTGATTCCAACCCATCTACTGAAAGATGCATCAAGTGAGCATCCATAACAAGAAGCGACAGCAGAAAAGGAAGTTGAAAACCCAGAGGCCACAGACACCTGTGACCTAGGGCATGCTGAAGGCACTCAACCAAAAGCCTCTTGACCTTAACCCTGGGAGTGGTAAACCCGGTGGTCCTGTGTTTATAACACTACTTATGGCTGCTTTGACCATCAATAGTGCTGTAGCAGGAGAAGCTAATCAGGTTTTGTAACTCTTGTTTCTTCACCCGCATTTCCTATATGTATGTGGCTTTCCTTGCTATCCTATATTCATCTCCCAATCCAATCCAGAAATCTAGTTATGGCAATTCTAACCTTTTTATTATCTCCCCAGTTGTCATAACAAGAGCAGCTGCAGACCTCTTCACAAGACAGAATGCCTGAGCAGCTGTACTGAATTATCTTTCTACTCTTACAGTCATTGGATCATTCTCCCAAGAAACACCTGGAGCCCTACACCAGAGACTTTCCCCTCTTTGGGCTCATTTAAAAGAAAAAGGGAGGAGATGTTGTGGAATTTTGGAGAGGAAGGGAAGGCCTCTGGTCAGGACAGATCTCCTAAACTCCAGATAAGTGCAAGCCTCCCAACGGCCTTTAATACGGGGTAGAGAAAGCTCCCCTGTGTTTGAATGTACCTGCTTGAGAAAGCTCATCACTTAGGAAGACGGCTACTGCATCTGTTGAGCTTGGAGTGGTCCGCACAAGACTGAGGTTCTCCTAACTATTCCACATGTCCCATTTCTGTAAGTCCACCCGATCCTGCCTTCCTGTGTATATAAGTGCACTGCTTAGCCTAATAAAATCGAGCTGGGTTGACAAAAAAAAAAAAAGAGTGTATGTAGACTGATAATTGGATATGAAAATTTATTGTTACTTTGTCAACTTTTGTACAGATTTTCTATAATAAAAAAATTTAATTTGCAATGAAAACTTTTTAACTTATATCTTTTTACCACTTGTGTGATTAAATATATAAAATAAATTCCTAAAAATGGAAATGATGGATCAGACAGATAATTTTAATGCTGCTAAATTTTATCAAATTGCCTTCCATAACAATGTCCAAGCATATAATTCCAGTAAAAGAATTTGAAAGTGTCTATTTTTTTTATTGGGAAAAACATATTGGGGGTACAAGGAGGTGAGGGTTGGGGGCAGAAGGGTGAGGATGGGCCAGGATGCAGTTGCAGAGCTGCACAGTTTG
>NW_006399780.1:398529-409076 GCF_000299155.1 Elephantulus edwardii | reverse complement strand
CCAAACCTGCAGATGGCGGGCATGCATCCCATCCCCCACCTCCTATGCAGGCGGCCAGCAGGGCGCATGCCCCTCCCCAGCGTGGGAGGCCTGCGGGAGGCACACGGCCCCCCCAGCGCAGGCGGCTGTTGGGTGCACGCCCCCCCCCGCCCCCCGCCGCATGGGTGCTCGGCAGGTGCATGGCGCTGTTGGGCCTGCAGTCGGCGGGAGCCCGCTTCTCCCACAGCCACCATCCTGGCTCCAAGAATTCTCTCCAGACCAAGTCCACCTTGCAGCAATGTGGTGGCTTCGCTGTACCAGTATTAAGGAGGGCCGGTGCCCAGCATCCATCCTGGGTGAGGGAATCCATTCGCTCTGGCTGTGGAAGCCTCATGGAGCTGCAGCGGCTGTGCAGCGCAGTGCGGGCTCTGTGGGGGGGGGAGCCACGAAACTCACCCATTTCTCCTTGGGAATCCTTGAATTCCAGTTGTTGAACCTCGATCTTCACTGAGGGCCAGTCATCAACTGTTTAAGTGTTCAAATATCAATAAGCCGAAGTCTGTGGAAGGCCATAATGGCCCTGCTTTAAGTGGTTTGCTGCTCCCGCAGTTCACCACGATGTCTCTGCCTCTGCCGCCATCTTGGATCTCAAAAGTGTCTATTTTTAATGCCAAGTCTGACTGTGAAATTATCCCACCATTGTGAATCTGATAGATTTAAAAGTGTTATCTCATAACTTTAATTTGTATTTCACTCATTGTAAGGAGTTTATTCTATTTTTAAATATCATTTGCATTTCTTTTCTTATAAATTGTCTCTGTATCTTTTACCCATTTTTCTATTTATTTTTCAAACTTTCATCATTGATTCCACTCATTTTTTTTAATTTTGTTCAATAGATGAATTATCCATTGTGTGGGAAGCTACTTAGTGTTCTGTAGATACAGAAATGAACAAAAAAAATCAGGGATTAACAATAGAAAGAATTGCAGAAAATAAGTCAATTTATAATACACTTGGAAGTGCTAAATGCAGCAAAAAAAAAGCTAAAATGATAAAATAGAGTATCAGAGAAGACCTATGCTTATTAGACAGGGTGGTCAGGGAAGTGCACATTTGAGCAGAGACTTACACAACAGACAGAGGTCTAGAATTCTTTCGGAGAAGGAAGTTGTTGTTGTTGTATTGATTTGGTGCCATCAATTTGGCTGCAACTCATAGCAACCCTATGCACAAGCTCTATATCCTGTTCCCTCGTCAGTCAATCTCACTGTCTCTGACACACCTACCCTTATTGTTCTAGTTACATATACATCTCATCTGGGGTCTTCCTCTCCTGTGCTGTCCATCGACCCTTCCAAGAATGATATCCTTCTCCAAAGACTGATTTCTCCTGGCTACGCACCCAAAGTGTGTGAGACAGAGTGCTAAAGCTTATAGAAGGAGCCTTTGTAGTACAATATTTAAGCCCTCATTAAAAAATTTCTACCTAGAAAATCTGAGAGAACAATTCTACTCTGTCAGTTGGTGTCACTGAGTCGCAATCAACTTGATAGCAAGTAACAACATTGTAAAATTGCCTCATTTATCTCCTCCTTGATAGCCTCTTCAGTCACATCTATTTTTTTTTATTGGTTTTCATACAATCATTTGTTTACATTGTGTTTCCTTCATTACATTTTGTTTTAAAATTTTTCATTTATGTTGCATTACACACATATTGTTTTATATGCATTGCATTTTATATATTTTATCACTATTGATCTATACTTATTCTTATCAGATTTTTCTAGTCCCATTGAATCTTTCCTATTCCTTCACACACATACCCTCAATCTGCCCATTAATATCTGCTTTCATAGTGATTTTCACCCTTCTCCTTTTTCTGCCACTTCTCCTTTCTCTTTTCCCGTCTGGACATTTATACTTATCTTATGAGTTATCCTTCTATTTTTACAATAATGGTCTTATGCAGTATCCGTCAATACATGAGACTGAGTTAGTTCACTCTGCATAATGCTCTTTAGACTCCTATGTTATATGTTGTTGTTGTTGTTGTTGTTGTTGTTGTTATGTGCCATCAAGTGGACCACGACCCATAGCGACTCTATGCACAATAGCTCTGCACCCTGCTCTATCCTGGGCCAATCTTACTGTCTCTACATGCCTACCCTCATTACCCCAGTTACTGAGTCAATCCATCTCATGTGTTGTCTTTCCACCTTTTCAAGCATGATATCCTCCTGCTGACAACATGCTCACAAACTATGTGAGATAGAGCTTCAAAATCCTTGTATCCAAGGAACATCTTGGCTTCACCCTATCCTAGACAGACCTATTTGTCCATGGTATGTTCAAGACTCATCTTCAGCACTACAACTCAAAGGCATCGATTCTTCTTTCCTCTTTTGTCATTGTCCAGTTCTCTAAAGCAAAGACCATGACCTAGATCAGGTGCACCTTAGTCTCCAGACTGACATGGTTGCTCTTTATTCTATAGTGCTGTATGGTATTCCATTGTGTGAATGTACAGCCATTTCTCAATCCATTCATTTGTTGATGGGCATTTGGCAAAACTGGACATTTACCAGCAAAAAACTAAAACAGGATTCACATCTCACAAAAATCAAGGTGGCTGGGAGACATGGGGGAAAGCTTAAAACCATAAAAAAAAATAAGAAACAATCAGGACCAAATTTAGAAGCACTAACCTATGGTGTAAATACGTTTGTAAATATAACCAGAAATGTGCAGCAAGGAGAGGATAAAATCTATTAACAAGACGTGCTAAAAATTTAGTCCCAATGTGCATCAAAAACGTTTTCCAGTAGGATGAAAAGAAAACCTACAGATTGGAGAAAAAAAATTGGCAATGACTTCTCAGATAAGGGTCTCATAACACAAGTTTGCAGACTACAGGGTCTCCACAAGGAAAAGGCTCTCATAGCCCAATCACAAAATGGGAAAAAGAGATGAAAAACTTTCAAAAAAAGGAAGATATGCTAAAAAATCACTGGCAATCAGAGATACAAATCAAAACAATGAGAAACTATCTCACCCCAGTAGCAGCACCAAAGTTCAACATAACAGCAAGCAATACATGTTGGAGAGGATGTGGAGAAATTGAAACACTCATGCTCTGCTGATGGAATTGTAAAATGATACAAATATTCTGGAAGGCAGATTGGCGTTTCGTCAAAAAGCTGTGTAAGGAAATTCCACACAACCCAGCTATTGCACTGCTAGGAATATACACCAAGGAAATTAGAACTGAGACTGAGATATATCCACCCATGTTTATAGCAGTGTTATTCACAATAGCAAGAACATTTTAAAGAGCATGACATTTTCTTGCTTTTTCCCAACAACTGTTCTTTTTTCAATGTTGTTGTTGTTATGTGCTGTCAAGTCACCTGCGACTTACAGCGACCCTATGTACAACAGCCCTAAATCCTGCTCTGTCCTGTGCCAATCTCACAGTCTCTTACACACCTACCCTTGTTATCCTAGCCACTGAATCAATCCATCTCATCAAGGGTTTTCCTCTCCTGTGCTGTCCCTCCATTCTCCCAAGCATGATGTCCCTCTCCAAAGATTGATCTCTCCTTGCAACATGTCCAAACATGTCAGACAAAGCTTCAGAATCCTTGCTCCCAAGGAGCAGCCTGGTTTCAACCTCTCTAGGACAAACCTGCTCATTCTCTTAGCAGTTCATTGTATATTCAATACTCTTCTCCAACACCACAGCTCAAAGTCATCCATTCTCCTTCTATCCTCCCTAGTTATTGTCCAGGTCCAGCTCTCTGATGCATAGCAAATGATTGTAAAGACCATGACCTGTATCAGGAGCACCTTGGTCTCCAGATTGACATTCTTAGAAAAGGGAATATGTACTAATAAAACAACAACAACAAATCAATGTAGAACATAGTGTACTGACCTTGATCATTAGGTAATTACCCCAATTCTATGTTTAACTTTTTGGATAACTGTCAGACTGCTGCCACATGACTGCATAAATATTAATTCTTATCAGTTTTCTCTTACAACTTTTCATATCAGAGCATACTAATTTGTCTCTTTCTTTTTGTTCGTTGAGGAGTATTTCAGTGAAAGTGTACTATAAATTTTATTACTGTTTCTTTAATAGTATATATTTAGATTGTTTCTGCATATGATTATAAATAATACTTCAGTTATTTGGAATATACTTAGACAACTGTACATCTGTTTTATAGGGACAGAAATTTTAAATTACTAAGTTGAAGCACACTTTTACAGTTTTGGTTATTACTGACAAGTTTACTTCAAGTTATTATTTAAAACTTTAGGAAGCTTAACAATCTCTATCTAAAAGAAGCCCTTCAGAGAAAGAAATTTGATTTGTCAGTCTTTATGATTTGGCCTTGATTATTCCAAAACTTTGAATCAATTAAAAAAACAAACCACTGTTCTATTCTGAACCTGGCTTAAGAAAATTTGGTAGGTACTATACTGTAATTCAAAGCTAACTTTTTCCTTTTAGGCCGTTCATTGTTGTTACTGTGTACCATTGAGCCACAACCAACCCATAGCTGACCCACCAATGGGTTTTCAGAGTCAGTAAATTGCAAGGGAGGAGATCGTCCAACTTTCTCCCACTGAGCACCTGGTGGGGATGATGAATCACATGCCTTTGCGATGGCAGCACAATTTCCTATATGACAAAAAGTTTGATCTCTTGAAGAGATCTTGAAGAGAAGGTTGTTCTTTTTTCTTCCTCCCTTTTTTTTAAGTGTGTGTGTGTGTGTGTGTGTGTGTGTGTGTACTGTCAAATCAGCTCTGAGTGGTACTGGAGGAGATTGCCCCGCCTTCTCCAGCAGAGCACCTGGTGGATTTGAACCACGTGTCTCTGGGACTGCAATGCAGCTTCTTGCCACTAGGCCACCAGAGCTCCTGAAGAGAAGTTATTTTGAAGAGCTTTTGTTCCATAGGGTCTCTGTGAGTTGCAGGCGACTTGACAGCACATAACAACAGCAACAACAGTTCTTGGTGTGTTGCACTGTTAAACACAAAGGCTGCTCTCCTTAGATGGTTCAAATCTACCATTGGCTCCAAAGGAGAAAGAGGAGTGGTCTCCTCCAATTATGACAACAGCCTCAAGAGATCTGATAGAGGGCCCCTGTGCATCAGAACAGACTCAACGGAAGTTTGACTTTTTAATCAATTTTTTTTAAAAAAATGGGAAACCCAGTTAATTTGTGATTATTTGTTTTTTCTGGAACATGGACCTTTATACTAACTTAATAATATTGTGACCTAAATTATAATAAAAATGCCCCCTTAATATTTTCTGTAATAGCAAAACTACATGCTTTGTAATTTGGGGGGAAATGTCAAAAATAATTAAGAATCGAGTTTCATTTGGAAGAAAGAAACCACTGAGAGAAGAAAGATGAAAGAATAAAATTAAAAAGAGTTATGTTTTGAACACTGCTTCTAACTCTTCACAAAGTGGTCCAAAGTACCTTAACAGAGGTAGCACTTTTGGAAAAACTATCTTTGCAAACTGACTAGCCGAACATTTTTTTTCCCCAACTCACAGTGACGAACATTTTTTTTGACAGGTTAGTTTCTGTCCATTTGTTCAAAATCATATTTACTTTCTTTTTTCCTTTAAAAAATATTGAATGCAAATATTACAATATTTGTGCATCATGTAAATAATAAAAGACTAAAAAAATGTGTGAGGGATTTCTTGTTCCAGTAATGACTGGGTAGATTATTTAGACCTGACTCTGAGGAGCACAGCTAGTAAAACTGACAAGATATGAAACAAAACATACAGTCCAGGACACTGGCAACATAACAAGTTACTCTAGAATGAGCAAGTCAGTGACTCCATCTAGGGAGGTGACCTTAGCAATCAAGCTAGAAAAAGAATGATAAAATAATCATAAGAAAGTAGATGGAAGGGAAGAATAAATGTAAAAATGAGAAATTATTAAATAGGTAGGACAAATAAAGAGAATCAATAACACCAAAATGTTAAGATAGGTTTCTTGGAAAATCTAGTAAAACAAGTAAGCTGCTGTGTAAAAGAGTCCAGTGGGGGGGGGGGAGGGGAAGGGGGAGAGAGAGAGAACAACTTTAAGAATGAACAAAGACCCAGCACTGTAAATCCTAAAGAGCTAAAAAAATGGAAGTCGTATAAGAAGATAGGATAATCTGAGCCATTTCAAAACAACTATTTGAAATACAAAAACACACAACTCCTACTGGAAAAAAAATACAATTTAAAAAATGAAATTTACTCCTTGTAGAATTCAACTCACTTGGAATTTTTACTAAGCACTTAAGGATGATAATAGAGTCAATCTTTGACTGAAAAGAAGGAGCTCTTGTAGCTTGGTGTAAACCCATCAGGCTGCTAACTGAAAAGTGAGTTGATCAAATCAACTAATAGCTCCTTAAGAGCAAAATAGGCAGTTTCCTTCTGTAAATATTTACAGCCTCAGAATTCTGATGGAGGGTTGCTAGAGGTCAGAATCAATTCAACAGGGGTGAATTTTCTTTGGTTTTTACCAAAGGGAGGAGCCATACCCAGCTCATTTCTGAAGAGCATAGTAACTTTGCCACATAGTCCTAAGGAAAGCATTAGTAGCCTGAATCCAGAAACTTAAAAAAATATAACAAGTAGTGATAAATTTGTACATGTAATTGGAATATAACGTTGTTAATATTGTTGTTGGTGTTGTGTACCATCAAGTCAGAACCAACCCACAGCTGACTCTTCGGCGGGTTTTCAGAGTTAATCACAGGAGAGAAGGTTATCCATTCTTCTCACACAGAGCAGCTGGTGGATTCAAACTGTATGCTTCTGGGACTGCAGTGCAGTTTCTTACCACTAGGCCACCAGAGTTCCCTATTTAACATTGTTGTTGTGTATCATCAAGTCAGAACTGACCCATAGCTGACCCTCCAGCAGCTTCTCCTGATAGACTACTTGGAGTACATATTCTGTTCAGAGGGATATTAGGCTTTCCTTTTCATTTTTTGTGGGAAGTTTCATGTCCTTGACAGCATGTGCCAAACTGTCCCAAATTTGCTTCAAAGCGAAGTCCATGAGACTCTTGTTCCTTGTTTCCTGTCATGTGTGTATCTCTGCTATTTCTTAAGGAATGACAGATATAAACCATTTTTTCTTGAGTTACATCAGACTGATGTTGATCTGTCCCTACTGTGAGGACCCTGTGCTCATCTCTCATTGCTGTCCAGCTGTGGTAATGATCCACCTGGTGTGGAAAGCTCTGCTCCACTTCCCTCATATTACGGAGATTATCTACTCATGACAAAATCCTTCTTCCTGTCCAAAGAAAGCAGTTCTTTGGTGTCCTCCAGCCGATCTGTAATCATCCTCAGAAAGCCGCCTCATCTTGTTCTGAGAGATTTGCTTTCCTCATGCCAAAGCAGCTGTCAAGGTAAGCCAGACACAGCTCTATGTCTTCCTTTGCAGCATCAAACACAAGCCCAGAAATGGTATCCAAAAGTTAATCTCCCCATGAACTGTTCTGATAGGTGCTGATGGTCACATGAGCAGAGAGGGCCAGTGCTGGAGGAGTGTCTGCTTGATGAATGGTCACTCTGGGAAAGTACAGGTAAATCACCTGGCTTCAACATGAACACATATGTTAGCTTCCCAAGCTTGTCCTTGGCCTCCACACTGTACTCTCGAGACAGGGGCACAGTTGAACGATAGAGGCACCAGTGTTTCTCTCCTTCCATTTGTCTATTTAACATTATACAGTCAATCAGTGTGATCATTTACGTTAAGAGAATAAAGGAAAAAATATGAGTAATTAGATATTATTAGATAAATACAGAATAAACTTTGAGTAAAAGTCAACATATATTGATGACTTAAAAATATTAGTAAACTTGCAGCAGAAAGTTCTGTAATCCAGTAAGTACTTCTTGTTGTTAGGTGTTGTCAAGTCGACTAGGATGCATAGTGACATTGTGAACAACACATCTGAACCTTATCCTGTCCTGCACCGTCATCATGATCTCTGGCCTCCTCAAGCCCATCGTGGTAGTCATTGTGTCAATCCACTTCACTGAGGGCCTTCCTCTCTTTCACCGACCATGGTGTCGTTTTCCAAGGACTACTTCCTCCTGAGAACATAGTCAGTGTATGCATACTGTCTCTCGGCAAAGACTGGTTCCTCCTAAAAATATGCCCAAAGTAAGTGAGACGAAGTATTACCATCCTTGCCTCTGAGGAGAACTCTGGTTGCACTTATTTTCAGACAGATTTGTTTATTCTTTTGGCCATATGGGGTATTTTGTAATCTTCACCAACACTACAACTCAAAGGCATCCATTCTTCTGTTATCCTTAGTAATTGTTCAAGTTTCAGATACATAGGAAACAATTGAAAATACTGTGGCCTGGACCAGGTACACTTCAGTCTTCAAACTGACATCTGTTTAGAATTTTGGAGACGTTCTCTAAGCACCACCACCCCAAATGGAGATGTTCTTGACAGCAGATTTCCCCAGTGCAGCAAGTCTTCTGCTCTGCTAACTGCTTCTACTCTGGATACTGATTGTGGATTCAAGTCAAACAAAATCATTGACAACTTTAGTCTTTTCTCCATTTATCATGACGTTGCTGATTGTTCCAATGATAAGGAAGTTTGTTTTCTTGATGTTGAGATGTAGCCCTTATGGAAAGCAGTAGTCTTAGATCTTCTAGAGCAAGGGCTTCAAGTCTTTTTAACTTTCTGCAAGCAAGGTTGGGTCATCTGCATAATACAGCTTGTTGATGTGTCTTCCTCCAATCTAGATGCCACATCCTTCATATACTCCAACTTCACAAATTATATTTTTGACATACAAATGGAATAAGAGTGAAGAAAGGGTACAACCATCACACATGCCTTTTCTACTTTTAAAACATGCAATCTTCCCCCGTTCTGTTTGGACATCTGCTTCTTGGTCTATGCATTAGTTTCAGATGAGCACAATTAAATATTCTAGGATTCCTATTCTTCCCAATGTTAACCATAAATTGTTTTGATCTATAGAGTCAAAGTCTTTTAATCATAAAGCACAAGTAAATATCTTTCTGGTATTCTCTACTTTCAGCCATGCAAGATTCATCTAACAGCAGCAATGATATCTCTTGTGCATGGCCTCCTCTGATGCCAGGTTGAATTTCTGGAAGTTCCCCATCAATGTATTTTTTCCAGCAATTTTGAAATAATATGCTTCGATTATTTCCACCCTCTAGAATGCCATCAAGGTCATCAACTATGAAGAAACCAAAAGATCAGTACAAAAACAAGGAAGAAAAAAGAGATCAAAACAGATGTCAGAAGAGACTTGGAAACTTGCATTGAGATGTTAAAAAGTCAAAACAAAAGGAGGAATTCCTGAGGTAAGAAAGCTGAAAAGAAGATTCTAAGAGGCAGTTCAGACTACAGAAAACAAAAATCTTCACCACTAGACCCATCAACAAGATCATGATTAAAGGAGAAAAGTTTGAAGTTGTCCAGGATTTTGTATTACTTGAATCCACAATCAGCATCCATGATTGCAGCAGTTAAGAGATCAGATAGCACCCTTGCTTGAGCAGCACAGATATTAAAAGTGGAACGAAACAGAGAAAATTAGCACAGCCCCTGATTAAGGACGACATGCAAATTCATGAAGCGTTCCATATTTTTTTAATAAAAACAAGTGGGTCCACACGGGGGTGGGGGTAGGGGTGGGAGGGCGTGGGGAAGAGATCAGATAGTGCAAACAGCTAGAATTAGAAAACCAAAAGGGGCAGAGACGGAGTTCTGCCACCAGAGACGGCGTACCGCCGCCAGACAGGCCGGGAAGAGACCCAGGAAGAGCAATAGTCAGCCATCCACCACGGAACTCCAGAGGAACAAAGACTACTGGCCACTGTGCGACCCCCCTGCAGCCTGCACCTGTGCAACCTCCGACACACAGGGTGCTGCTGCATAAACAACCAGCAGTGTCCAAGCCCCGCCCCCACCTCTTGCTGGTAGTGTCCAAGCCCTGCGCTCCTTACCCCCCTAGTCCCTTGCTTCCATGCACCTCAGCACCCACCACAGCCCTGTGACCTCAGGGCACCACCGCGGATCCAGCCATCATCTGGAGCTATCAACCGAGCTGTTGTGGAACTAACCTGGCAGAAGAAAGGCTGGTAGGACCTTATCTGTGTTTACTGGGGCTGATTATCTGGGAGAGCACCTAAGGGCCTGCACACAGGTGGGGAAATTGGCCGAGCTCTCTTGGGTTCCCACTCAAAACGAGCCAGCCAGCTGTCTTCTGTGAACTCTGCAGACCAGCTAGAGGCTAGTGGGTTGGTGGGAAGTTGACCTTGACTATTCAGATCCTGTCGGATCCAGGACCCTGCTGGAGCAGGGGCTGTTGTGTGAGGGCACCTGTGTAAGTGCCACCAGGCAGGGAACACTAAGAAAACCATTGGGTAGGAAATGGACAACAGGAATTTGAGTAAGGACCCCAGTCGTGAGCACACCGAGACAGCAGAGGTTTGAGCAAGGTCCTCCA
>NW_006399780.1:375937-392734 GCF_000299155.1 Elephantulus edwardii | reverse complement strand
ATTAAAACAGACATTGGGAGGGGGAAGAAGAACGAACTGGGGATGAGGGTGGAGAAAACAGTGCAACAATGAATGAATGAAAACCCCAAATCTCTGTAAATGTTCATTAAAACTAATAAAATTTAATTTAAAAAAAAAGAAAACCAAAAGGGAAAACTTGCTTGGCATTTCTCAAGCTGACAGAACTATAGAACAAATTCAATTCTCTAGCTACAATACTGAAGGATTCTACAAAGTCTTGAATGATTCAGGAAACACTAAAAGAAGATGAAATGAATGCATAGTCACCGTATTAAAAAGAACTGGGCAACACCGGACAATTTTAGAAAGTAGCATACTATCAAGAACTAATAATAATACTTACTTAAGGAGGAAGTCCAAGCTGCACTGAAGTTATTGGCAAAATATAAGGTCCCAGGTACTGATGGAATATTAATTGAGATGTTTCAGGAAACAAAAGCAACCCTGGATATGCCTGCCAGTCTCTACCAACAAATATGAAAGACAGCTACAAGGCCAACTGACTGGAAGAGATCCATATTTGTTCCCATTCACCTAAAAAGTATGATCCAACAGAATGTACAAATGATTGAAAAAAGGGTTAAGCACTTACAGGAGGAAAATTCTTACTGTAAACATATTTTATTATGAAATTAAAACCAATTATTTCTGCATTCAGAGGCAAGATTGCCTGTTGTCACCACTTCCAATCAGTATTACACTATATGTGACCAGCAAAAGAAGACAAGTGAAATATATTAAGTCTATGTATATTGGAAAGGAGAAATTAAATTGTTAGTTTTCTCAAAAGACATGATTGCATATGTGGATAATCTAAAATAATCTTACCAATAAGTAGAATTAAGAGTCTATTGGACATAAGGCAAGATCATTGTATTTCAAAATACTAGTAAAAAAGTAGCTAACAATGAGCTGTGTCTGGAAACCTCTTTGCTTAGAGTCAACCAGGACCAGGTGGGCAGGCTTTTATTTAAAAGGTGGTTGGGCACAACTAAATCTCCAGTTTGAAAGTTCACGTATGAAGCAATTGGATCTTGGAAGATGGTTTCGCTTGTCTTGGTGAGGATCAGGTATAGACTATTTGGTTGGGTGTCTTGGTTGGGTTTTTTTCATTCACAATCATGTGTGAGCTGACTGGATTTGCCGGATTTTGCTAACAATAAGCTGTGGTCTGTCTTTACTTAGAGTCAACCAGGACCTGGTGGGTGAGCCTTGTATTTGAAAAGAAGATGGCCCTCAGCCCTACAGCCTTTGGGCCTGGTGTTAATTGTGTTTGGGATAAACGTTCTTCTAAGTGGTATAGCACTGGTCTGTCAAATTGCTGTGCTGAAGTAATTTGGAGTTAATATGATGCTGAATGTTGTGCCATTGGTGTGTCAGACACCATAATGGTTACCCATTGGGCATAGTGTTTGGTGTAGCTCCCAAATTAATTCAGGTGTGGGAGCAAGAGTGGCATCCACTTCCTACACCACGTGCCCCTGTAAACTCTATAAACATAAAGAAATGATAATTATTATAATAAAAGTTTCAGGCCTTTTGTTCATAGGGTTGCTATGAATTGTGCTTGAGTTGATGGCACTTAATAACAACAGTAAAAAAGAATTTAAAAATAAAATGTTTAGAAGATATAATTTAAAATAGTATAAGGGAGCTCTGGTGGCCAAGTGGCAAGAAGCAGCCCTGCAATCCCAGAGGTGTGCGGTTCAAAACCACCAGGTGCTCTGCAGAAGAAGGAGGGACAATCTCCTCCTATACAAATCAGATCTGATTTGATGGTACACGCACAAAAAATAAGAAAGATAAAATTAAATAAAAACTATTAAAAACCTAGAAATTAATGTTGTTGTTGTTGTTGTTGTTGTTGTTATGTGCCGTCGAGTCATTTCCGACTCATAGCAACCCTATGTACAACAGCCCTAAACCCTACTCTATCCTGTGCCAATCGCATGGCCCCTGACACACCCATCCCGATTACGCCAGTCACTGAATCAATCCACCTAATAGAGAACTTCCCCTTCTGCGCTGTCCCTCCACCCTACCAAGCATGATGTCCCTCTCCATGGACCTGTCTCTCCTTATAACATGTCCAAAGTATGTCAGACGAAGCCCCAGAATCCTTGCCTCCAAGGAGTAGCCTGGTTTAGCCCTCTCTAGGATGAGTCTGTTTTCTTGGCAGTCCATGGTACATTCAATACTCTTCTCCAGCACCACAGCTCAAAGGCATCAATTCTCCATCTGTCCTCCCTAGTCATTGTCCAACTCTCTGATACGTAACAAGTGACTGCAAAGACCATGGCCTGTATCAGGCACACCTTAGTCTCCAGAGAGACACCATTGCTCTTGAGTACTTTAGAGAGGTCCCTAACAGTAGACTTTCCCATCGCAATACGTTTTTTGATTTCCTGGCTACTGGTGCCAAGAGTGTTGACCATGGAGCTGAGCAAACTGAAGCTGTGAACAATCTCAATCTCTTCGCCATCCATCCTGACGCTGCCAGTTGGTCCAGTGGTGAGAATCTTTGTCTTCTTGACATTGAGCCTCAGTCCATACTGAAGGCTACAATCCTTGACCCTCTGCAGCAAGTGCATGAGGTCCTCCTCAGTTTTGGCAAGCAGGGTTGTGTCATCTGCATAACACAAGTTGTTAATAGATCTTCCACCAATCCTGACACCACACTTCTCCTCATAGAGCCCAGCCTCTCGGATAATCTGCTCTGCATACAGGTTGAAAAGGTATGGAGATAGGACACATCCATGGCGTACACCCTTCCCAATTTTGAACCATGCGGTGTTACCCTGCTCTATTCTGACGACTGCCTCTTGGTCCAAGTATAGGTTTCGCATTAGCACGATTAAATGTTCTGGGATTCCCATTCTTCTCAGAGTCAGCCACAGTTTGTTATGATCCACACAGCCAAACGCCTTTGCATAATCAATGAAACACAGATAGACATTCTTCTGGTAGTCCCCGCTTTCAGCTAAGATCATCTAACATCAGCTACAATATCCCTAGTACCATGACCTCTTCTAAACCCAGCCTGGACTCTGGCAGTTCTCTGCTGATGTGCTGTTCCCGTCATTTTTGGATAATCTTCAGTAGAATCTTGCTTGCATGTGAAATCAATGATATTGTTCTGTAGTTTCCGCACTCAGTTGGGTCACCCTTCTTTGAAGTGGGGACAAATATAGATATCTTCCAGTCAGTTGGCCAAGTGGTTGTTCTCCAGATTTCTTGGCACAACTTGGTGAGCACATCCAGGGCAGCATCTGTTAACTGAAATATGTCAATTAGTATACCATCTATTCCGGAGGCCTTATTTTTTGTTATTTCCTTCAAAGCAGCTTGAACTTCTTCATCACCATAGGCTCTTGCTCATATGTTATTTCATTAAATTCTTCTGTATCTGCCAATTCCTTTCGATACAATGACTCAGTATATTCCTTCCATCTTCTTTTAATACTTCCTGGATCATTTAATATTCTGCCTAAAGCATCCTTGATTATAGCAACACTAGGTTTGAATTTGTTCTTCAGTTCCTTGAGCTTAAGAAATGCTGAACGAGTTCGGCCCTTTTGATTTTCCGACTCTAGCTCCTCGCACATTTCATTGTAATATTTTGCTTTGTCTCTCCGTGCTGCCTTTTGGAATCTTCTGTTCAGCTCTTTAGTATCTTGGATTCTTCCTTGTGCTTTGGCTTCTCTACACTCCAGTGCAATCTTCAGAGTTTCTTCTGACATCCAGTTTGGTCTTTTCTTCCTCTTCTGTCTTTGTAATGACAGTTTGCACTCTTCCTGGATGATATATTTGACATCCTCCCACAACTCATCTGGTCTTCGCTCATTAGTGTTCAAGGCCTCAAATCTGTTCCTGTTTTATTTCTAGATAGATCACTCTAAAATATTGATATCATGAATTTTAAAAAAACCTAATAAAATGAAATGTTCAGTTAGAAGATTGATTTTTATAAATTATCAATTCTTCTTAAAAAGTGCTGTAGATTTGTTGAAATTCTATAAAAATTCAATCAGATCATTTTGTGGAACTTGACAAGCTTACTTGAAAAGCTATGTGACAGGAAGATCTTGGTTTTTAAATGCTCTTCTCCATTCAAAGACATGAAGATAAAGCGTAACTGAGGAAAATATTAAAATCTTAAAAGACATATCAAGTTCCTGCTCAAGATTAAAGCAGGCCAAAAATTAATTACAGTCAAATATGTGTAATACTGGAACATTATTGGGACAATTGATTGGCAAATATAAATAAGATCTGTAGGCTAGACAGCATTGCATAAATGTTAATTTTCTAATTTTTATAGTATCATATTTGGTTATTATTTCATAAAGAGATATTCACAGAACTTTTCAGGATTAATGACCATTGTGGCTGTGGCTTTTTACTTGTCAGAGAGAGAAAGAGTGTGTGTGTGTGTTGTCTAATGTTTGTGTATGTGCAGAGAAAGTGGAAGCAAAATGGCTAAACACTGGCTGTTAACTAAAGTTCTGCAGGTTCAAACCACAATTCCAATTCCTTAATGTGAAAAAAATTAAGCAACTGGCTTCCTCAAAGATGGTGACCTAAACCAAAAAAGCTGGTGGCCTCATGAATAAGTGCACTGCTAACCCAAACAGGAGGGTTGAACCCACCAGCTGCTCCTCAGGAGAAAATGGGCAATCTCCTCCTATGTAATTCACAGCCTCTGAAAATCTATTGGAGGGTCAGCTATGATTCAGTTCTGAGCCCACAGCAATGAGTGAGTGAATGAAGGTACCATAGGATTGAGTATCCCGTGGACTTCCAAAAGAACAAATAGATCTGTGTTGAAGGAAATACAACCAGAACACTCTGTACAGACAAGGACGGTGAAACTTCGGCTTACATACTTTGAACACGTTTTCAAGAGGAAGCAGTCCTTGAAAACTGATGTCATACCTGCAGAGATAGAAGGTCATGAAAGAGAGGAAGCCCCACCACGAGATGGACTGACAGTGACGACCACAATGGGCTTGAGCAGGACAGAGCTCCTGAGGATAGGACGGGATAGGACAAGGTTCAGATGTGCTGTTCACAGAATCCAGAGCTGAGCCAGTAGCAAGCTTTCAGCAGCTGTAAGTTGCACAGGAGGAAATTGTCCATCTCTCTCCTAGGAGCAACTAGTGGATTTGAACTGCCAGACTTTGTTAGTACCATTCCTTACCCATTAAGTGACCAGAGCTCCATATAATGTCAAGGGGTATATTCCTTTGAAGTAGTACAGTTATGAGGAGGTTCTCTATATATGAAGTTAGTATGAATCAGGATTGACTCTATGGCAGTGAGCTTTTTGGAGTTGGGGTGTATGTGTGTAAGAGTGTGTGTGATGGAGGTGGAGAAAGGGAAGAGAAAATATTACCAAATGGGCAATCTAAATAAGAAACTAAGTATATGGGGAAATTCTATGTAATAATTTTTTTAACATTTTTTTATTTAAGTGAAAGTTTACTATGATTTTCTTTATTCAGTCCTTCTCTGTGGAGTAGTCTCTCAGATTTTCTGTAAGATTGGAATTATTTCATATTTAAAATTCCCAAAATTTCAAAAAAAAACTTATATGGACATTAAGGACCTATAATAACAAAACTATTCCTGAAAAATAAGGTGGAAAGGCTTGTTCTACTCAATGTCTGTGCTTTGTTAAAAAGTAAGGGGATTAAGTGGTGTGATATTAGTATAAGGCAGACAAAGAAATCAATACAACAGAATAGTCTACAGACACCCACATACACATGGCCTCTAAAGACAACTGCAGCACTTCAGAACATTGTTCAAAGACAAGCATTTGAATAAATGGAGTGAGAACAATCAAGGATTCATATGCTGTAAACAACCCTGACTTAACATTATATTCTGGTGGCAAAGCACATAGTTAGCTCAAAGACAGCTTGACTCAGGCAATTCGAGTACAGCTGTGAGTCAGGTCTCAATTGATAGCATTGAGCTTTAGTTTAGTGACTAAAACCAGACACCAATGTAAAAAGTAAAACAATAATTCTTTAACTTTTATATATCATATAAAATCTACATTTTATATATATGACGTTATTCTCATGACCTGAGAATAGAGAAAGCTATTTTATTGAGAGCATAAAAGCCAAACTATTAGCACAAACAAAAAGATGCACTTTTTTTTACTATATTTTAATAAAGAGCTCTCTTGATTATAAGGGTATTCCTGGTAGAACAACTGGTTAACATGCTTAGCTGCTAGCTGAAAAGCAAGAGGTTCAAGTTTACCCAGAAGATTCCTCAGAAGAAAATACTAGTTAGTGTTCTGTCTGAAAAACTATCCATTTAAAACACGAGGGAGCATGTTCTACTCTGAAAAAAATAAGAAGTCTCTAATAAGAAGCAACTGATTCAATGGCAACAGGTGTGTGGTGTTTCGAGGTTAAAGATATGTGTAGACAATGTGTATGAACTTCGTAAGCAAATCAATATGCTATTGTTGTTATGTGACATAGAGTCACCTGTGATTCATAGAGACCCTATATGCACAACAGCGGTGAACCCTGCTCTATCCTGTGCCAACCTCATTGTCTCTGACACATCTACCCCCATTACCCCAGTCACTAAATCAATCTATCCTATTGAGGGTCTTCCTCTCTTTTGCTATCAATCCTATCTCTCAAGCCTGATTTCCTCCCCAAGGACTGGTTTCTCCTTGCAGTATACTGGAAGTATGTCAGACAGAGTTTCAGACTCCTTGCCTCCAAGGAGCAGCCTAGTTTCACTCTCTCTAGGACAAACCTGTTCATTCTCCTAGCAGTCTATGGCATATTAAATTCTCTTCTTCAGCACCACAGCTCAAAGACATCAATTCTCCTTCTATCATCCCTAGTCACTGTCCAGCTTTCTGACACATGGCAAGTAATTGCACAGGCTATGGCATGGATTAGGTGCACCTTAGTATCCAAACAGACATAATTGCTCTTCAGTTCTCTGGAGAGGTCCCTGACAACAGATGTTCCCAGTGCAATTAATCTTTTTATTTCCTGGCTTCTGATATCAAGAGTGTTGATAGTGGAGCCAAGAAAACTAAAGCTGTTAACAATCTCAATCTCTTCACCATCTATCATGATGCTGCTGACTGGCCCAGTGGTGAGAATCTTTGTTTTTTTGATATAGAGCTTCAATTTACATTGAAGGCTGCAGTCCTTGACCTTCTGCAGCAAGCACTTTAGGTCCTCCTCAGTTTCAGCAGGCGGGGTTATGTCATCTGCATAACGCACACAGGTTTTTGATGAATCTTCCTCCAATCTTGACGCCACATTCCACCTCACAGGGCCCAGCCTTCTGGATGATCTGTTCTGCATATAAATTGATAAGATATGGAGATAGGACACATCCCTGGCATACACCCTTCCTGACTTTGAACCATGCAGTGTTACCTTGCTCTGTTTTGACAACTGCTTCCTGCTCCAAGTATAGGTCTTGCATAAGCACAATCAAGTGTTCAGGGATTACCATTCTTCTCAGAGTTAGTCACAGTTTGTTGTGGTCCACACAGTCAAATACTTTTTCATAGTCAATTAAACATATATAGACATTCTTCTGAAACTCTCTACTGTCAGCCAAGATCCATCTAACATTAGCTATTATATATATGTATGTGTGTGTTATATAACATTATATATAATATATATTTTATGTATATAATATATCCACCTCAAAAAGATGTATTTAATTAATTTAAAATTTAGAAAATTTATTTAATTAATTCATTTTTTCAAAACCTGTTATAAATCTTAACCCTGAGACTTATGAGTTAGTGTTGAAGAAACTTGAAGACTATTTAGTCTTCAGTATAGACTACAACTCAACATAAAGGAAAAAAATATCCTCACAACTGGACCACTAAACAACATGATAAACAGTGGAAAATTAAAGTGGTCAAGTATTTCTTTTTAATTGAATCCACAACATTCATGGAAGCAGCAGTCAGGAAATCAACGCATATATTGCAATTGGCAGATCTACTGCCCTCTACCTCTTTAAAGTGCTAAAAAGCAAGGAAGCCACTTTTAATAGTAAAGTTCACCTGATCCAAGTCATGGAATATTTAATCTTTTCATACATGTGTAAAAATTGGACAATAAATACGCAAAACTGGAGAATTGGTGCTTTTGAATTATGGTGCTGTTGTGTCAAAAATTCTGTCAAAAATTGTGTCAGGATGAGCAATGTGTCAACATGTTCACTTTTGTGAAACATATCAAAAATCTTAGTCTAATGACATGAAAAATGTCAGAAAACCCCAAATCAATTAACATTCGACAAAATTCTAACCATAACTCTCCCAAAACAGTCCAGTTTGTGAAAAAAAACAAGGATTATCTAAGAAACAGTCACAGACCAGATGAGGCTAGGGAGACGCCATAGCTGAATAAAGGGTTAATCTAGATGAGAGTTTGCAAATCAAAGTGAATCATTGGATCATGGATCTAGGACTACAACCAAGGACTATAAACTTCATTAAAGATAAGCTTGGAAAAATTCTAGAAGTCCTAATCCGCAACATAAACAGTCTTCCAAGCATCCTGAAAAAAATCCACCATCAGGAGATGATAAAATAGATGAATGGGACCTTCTAAGAATCAAATCAGTATGCACATCCAAAAACTTCTCCAACAGGGTAAAAATGAAAGCCACAGAATCGGAAAAATATTTGGTAGTGACATGTCAGATAAGGGACTTATATCTAGAATTTATAAAAAACTTAAGCACCGTGCTCGCTTCGGCAGCACATATACTAAAATTGGGACGATACAGAGAAGATTAGCATGGCCCCTGCGCAAGGATGACACGCAAATTCGTGAAGCGTTCCATATTTTCGACCCTGAAATTAACCAGTCTGTAATGAAGGCTAACTCCTTTCACCTACAAATTTCGTCTTTGGATACAAAGCTAAGTGGATAGTCCTTACGGAGGGACTGTTTAAAAAGAGGCAGGGAAGAGAAAAGAAACAAAAAAAACTTAAGCACCATAACAAGATAAATGTAAACAACCCAATTGAAAAATGGGCACAGGATATGAACAGACACTTCACCAAAGAAGAAATTCAGATGGGGGGGAAAAAAAACCACACATGAAGAAATGTTCACAATTCCTAGCTCTAAGAGAGATGCAAATCAAAACAACTATGAAATATCATCTCACCCCAGTAAGAATAGCAAAATTTAACAGAACAGCAAACATCAAATGCTGGCAAGGTTGTGGAGAACCTGGAACCCTTATTCACTATCGGTGGGAGTGTAAAATGGTGCAACCACTGTGGAAGGCAGTATGGCACTTTCTCAAAAAGTTACAAATAAAAATACCATTTGACCTAGCAATGCCACTACTGGGAATTTACCCTAAAGAAACCATAACCGCCACCCAAGCAGATATATGCACACCCATGTTTATCACAGTTTTGTTCACAATAACAAAGAGTTGGAAACAACCTAAGTGTCCATCAACAAATGAATGAATAGAGAAGCTGTGGTATATTCACACAACGGAATACTACGCTGCATTGGAAAAACAAGGAACTCATGCAATATTATACAAAATGAGTGGCCTTGGAGGACATTATGCTGAGTAAAATATCTCAGTCACAAAAAGACAAATATTGCATAGTGCCACTATTTTTAAATGGGACTGACATCGGGGTTGAGGGGAGACTGAGAAAGAGGAGATAAATAATGTATACTGCATTGAAACAGATGAAGGAGAAAACTGTTTAAAAGGGATATATGATTAGGTATTACTGACATGACAGGAGTCCAGAATGAAGGCTACATAGTGGAGTGGACTTGAGGCAGGGAAGGGATTGCAGGACAATGAAAGAATTTTTCTTTTCATTTTCAAAGAGAAGAGCAAATTAGGGGGGAGAGTGGGCATGGAGAAAAAGTGCAACAATGAATGGAATGGAAATCTGAAGTCTTTGTAAACTTTCATTAAAATTAATTTTAATAAAATGCAAAAACAAAATAAAAAAAGAACATAAGTGGACATGACTGTAATCAAGTTTATAAGTTTAGTTAACAGTAATAAAAGATATTGGCATTTCTACAAAGCGCTGAAAGCAAAGGAAGGAACCCCTGCCCCTCACAAAACTGAAACCAAAGCAAAGGTGTTAAAGGCCAAAGAAGGCAGTCCCAACGGGCATCCACAGCCACAAAAAAAAAATAATAAGATCCCCCTGTCACCCATCTTCAAGCAGCCTAAGACACTGGGACTCCGAAGGCAGCCCAAATATCCCCAGAAGAGCACCCCCAGATGAAACAAGCTTGACCACTATGCCATCAAGTTTCCCCTAACCACTGAGCCAGCCTTGAAGAAGATTAGTGTTCATTGTGTTTGTCAAGCACCAGATCAAACAAACTGTAAAAAAGCTCTATGACATTGATGTGGCCAAGGTCAACATTTTGATTAGTCTTGATGAAGAGAAGAAGGCCTATGTTTGGCTTGTTCCTGACTATGATGCTTTGGATGTTGCCTACAAAATTGGGATCATCTAAACTAAACCCACCTGGCTGATTATAAATATAAATTTTTCTCACATACACACACAAGCAATAATAATTTTCTATCTGTGGCAAATCCATTAATAGTTGAGAACTTACTTAACTATCTTTGCAATATCTCTGTAAATATAAAATAACTTTTAAAAATCATTTTGAAAATGAATTTGTGATCATCCACTATATTCAATGGGCTATTCTCTTTGAGTTTGGCTTAAGGAGGTATTGTATTTTCTCTCTTTACCTTTACCAATTCTTTGAATCATCTCTTCAATGAAATGTCACGGAAATGTATTCATCAGCTCACATTTGGGAACCATTACAAATGTATGCATTATAGCAGGGATTTTCTACATGTTTACATAGCAATGTCATTTTCTTTTTCTCGCACACTGGCAAACCCTTACTTCATAACTTAAAGAGGCATAAATATTTATACTGAGATCATGTGAATATTTGGAGAGTAGTAGAAGAATTTCCAAAATTGAGAAGGCTGTAAAAATCTGGCCAATGGGGGGGGGGAATTCAAATAAAGAATTAACAGTAATTCATAGTAAACTGAAGACTCATGTCATTTGAATATATTCATTACTTCTCAAAGTAAGGATATAAGAGAGAGTCCAATCTGTTTAAATCTCTTTTTATAAAACCTAGAGAAAGATTTTAGGCATTTTCATTTTTCTCATCTAGAATATCTGCAGATGCTCAATCATTAAAGCTCCTGATAATTTTAATCCCTTAGGGGTACATTTGAGGTTTCAGTCAGGAGCAACATGAACGAGGGTCTTTGTAGAATCCCACTACCTGTAATGCAGGACTATAATTTAACGGCATCAATCAAGCACAGAAACAGGCACAGTCCCATCAAGGTCATGGTGAAGATCAGCATGCTATCTGTGGAAGAAAGATCTTGTGCTCAGTAGCTGACCTTGAGTTCCTTAGTCCTCAAGTCTTCTCCAGAAATTGTTATCAGATGCTTAATTGTCAAATCCAATTACAAAACTTGAGGAGCATTTGAAAAAGTCTTTGCTAACTCTCCTCAGAATGAAAACAACTGGACATAAATTTGTTTGTTTTTACTCTCAGGCTTAACAGAGGTGGTGGGGGGGAATAGCTGAAAAGATCAGAATATATTTTCCATTATTATTTTGCATTTTTCTCCCAAGAAGAAACACCTAGCAAAGTCAGTCATCTTATGTACATTCATTCTGCACCTAGCTTATGAATTAATCCGGACTTTGCTTGAATTCTGTCACCACTGAGATGCCCTTTATTAAGTTTTACAATTTGACAAATCATAAAATAGTCATAAATAGCTAATGAGGCATTCCCCTCCCCCCACCCCATGTATCACCTATATATTTCTGGACAGGATAGCTTTAAATATGGAACTAAGCTTGCTCCAGGGATTCCCAAAATGTATCCCGAGGAACCATAATGGCATAAAAAACTTCCAGATGCCATGGAATAGTTTCTTTTTTCCTTTATTTTTAAGGAAACCAAATAATATTTGCAGAGGAGCTCTGGTGACTTAGTGGTAAGGAGCTGCACTGCCAACACAAAGGCAGGTGGTACGAATCTACTAGTTGCTCCATGGAAGAAAAATGAGCAACAGTCTCCTGTGCAATTTGCTGTCTCTGAAAACCAGTTAGCGGGTCAGCTATGAGTCACTTCTGACTCAAACATAACAGCATACAACAAGATTTGTTGCTGATTGCCTTCAAGTCGAGCAAGATTCATAGGGACCCTATGAAAAAAGGCCTGAAGCCCCTTTACAATTATCAACATTTACTAAAATTCATAGAGTTTCCAAAGACGTGTTATTTAGAAGTGGATGCCACTCCTGCTTCCGAACCTGCCATAGTATGTTATTGTTGTTATGTGCCATTGAGTCACCTGTGATGTATAGAAACCCTATGTACAACAGTTCTGAACCCGTCCCTGTCCTGAGCCAGTCTCACTAATTCTGACACACCAACCTCCATTCCCTCTGTTACTGTATCAATTCATTTCATCCAGGATCTTCCTCTCTTGCACTGTCTGTCCACTCTTCCAGGTATGATGTCCTTATCCAAGGACTGATTTCTCCTGGCCACGTGTCCAAAGTAAATAAGGCAGAGCTTCAAAATCTTAGCCTCCTAGGAGAGACTTAGTTTCACCCTCCGCAAGACAGACCTATTTGTTTTCTTGGCAGTTCATGGTATGCTCAAGACACTTCTCCAGCACCACAACTCAAAGGCATCAATTCTTCTTCTGTCATCCCTACTCGTTGTCCAGCTCTCTGAAGCATGAAAAGTAATTGTGAAAACCATGGCCTGGATAAGGCACACCTTTGTGTATAGACTGACATTGTTGCTCTTCAGCACTCTGGAGAGGTCCATGACAGCAGATTTTCCAATGCAATTCATCTTTTGATTTCCTGTCTGCAGGTGTTAAGAGTGTTGATTTGAATCCAAGCAAGCTGTAATTGCTAACAACTCCAATCTCTTCTCCATCTAATATGGAACTGCCAATAGGCCCAGTGGTGAGAATCTTTGTCTTCTTGATGTTGAGCTTCAAACCATGGTGAAAACTACAGTCCTTGACCTTTTGCAGCAGGTACTTCAGGGCTTCTTCAGTTTCAGCAAGCAAGGTTGTGTCAACTGCATATCATAGGTTGTTAATGAGTCTTCCTCCAATCTTGATGACACACTCCTCCACAAAAATCCCTACTTCCTGAATGATCTGTTCTACATTCAGATTGAAAAGTTATGGTGATAGGATGCATTCCTGATGCACTCCTTTCCTGATTTTGAACCATGCAGTTTTTCCTTGCTCTGTTCTGAGAACTGCTTCTTTGTTCAAGTCTAGGTTTCATATGAGCACAATCAAGTGTTCTGAGATTCCTATTTTCCTCAAGCTTAGCTACAATTTATTGTGATCCACACAGTCAAATGCCTTTGAATTTGATCAACAGGCAATGGTGATGAAGGAGGAAGTGCAGGCTGTTGTGAAGGACTTGGCAAAAAATAAAGCTCCAGGGATTGATTGAATACCAATTGATGTATTTCAGCAAACAGATGCTGCCCTGCATGTGCTCACCAAGTTATGCCAAGAAATCTTGTGGACAACTACTTGGCCAATTGTCTGGAAGAGATCCAAATTTATTTCTATTCCAAAGAAAGGTGACCCGACACAGTGTGGAAATTACCAAATAATATCATTAATATCATACATTAGCAAAATCCTGCTGAAAATTGCCCAGAAAAGATATGAACACTACATTGGCAGAGAACTACCAGAAATACAAACTGGGTTTCAAAGAGGTTGTGGTGGTTGGGACATTATTGCCAATGTCATATGGATTTTGGCAGAAAGCAGAGAATGTCTATCTGTGTTTCATTGCCTATGCAAAGGCATTTGACAACAAGGCTAGCTGAAGGTAATTTACAGTTTTAACATTAGATTGCAGCTACTAGATAATGCTACTTCTTGACAAAGCTGAATTTTCATCAGCTGCTGTGATTAAAAAGAAGCCCTGGTGGCATAGCAGATTAAGCATTGAGGTGTTAACCAAAAGATTGGCAGTTCTAACCCACTCCGTGGAGAATGAGAAAATCTCCTCCTGTAAAAATATACAGCCCCAGAAACCTGACAGAGAGCTACCTAGAGTCAACATTGGTTTGATGGTAATGGATTTGTTTGTTTGGATGGCCAATGATGCCTATACGTACTGCCACCGAGTCAATTCTGGTTCATAGCAAACCAGCAGGATTGAGTAGAACAGCCCATAGTGCTTCTAAAACTATGTCTTTACAGAAGCAGACTGCTACTTCTTTCCCCTAAACCACTGATTGAGGGATTGTATAATGTCCAACATTTGCACTCATCTCCCTTAGGTGGTAATTGCCAGAATGAAGGCTGCACAGTGGAGTGGAGTTGAGGGGAGGGATTGCATAACAATAAAAGAGGTGTGTTTTGTTTTGTTTTTTACTTTTCAAGGAGAAGAGTGAATTGGGGGGAGAGGGTGGGCAGGGAGAAAAGTACAACAATGAATGAATGGAAACCCTAAGTCTCCATAAACTTTCATTAAAATTCACTTTTTAAAAAGGAGAGAAAAAAGAAAATTAAGATGATTTTTAAAATTTCTATTTATAAGTATTATTATTTTTTCAAATAGTAAAGTTGTAAAGACATATATATTTATGATGTAGTTTGGATCTTACTACTTAATGAAGAGAAGTTTAGAGGTAAGGATAGTGATCTCACTTTTGAACATATTTTTAGGGTCAATCCTCAGAAAAAGACATCATGCTAGGAAAGATAGAGGGTGATCAAAGGAAAAGACAATTTTCAGCCAGGTAGATTGACACTGGGACTGTATCAGTGGACCCGGACATCGAAGTAATTGTGAGGATGGTGCAGGGTAGGACAAGGTTCCAATCTGTTGTTAATAGGATTGCTGTGGGGAAATCTGTTGTCAAGAATCTCCTCAAAATGCTAAAGAACAACTACGGCATTTTAGAGACTAATGTGCAGCTGATCTAGGCCAGGGTCTTTGTAATTACTTGCTATGCATCAGAGAGCTGGACAATGCCCAAGGAAGACAGAAGAAAAATCAATGCCTTTGAGTTATGGTGCTGGAGAAGTCTTGAATGTATCATGGACAGCCAGGAGAACAAATTGGTCTGTCCTGAAGAGGGTTTAACCAAGTTTCTCCTCAGAGACAAGGACTTTGAAGTTCCATCTCATATGCTTTGGACATGTCACCAGGAGGGACCAGTCCTAGGAGAAGGCCAGTGTGCTTAGAAGGGTAGAGTGTCAACGCAGGAGAGGAAGACCTTGGATGAGATGGATTGACACAGTGACTGTGGCAGTGGATCAAGTGGGCCAGAGATGGTGAGGTTGATTCAGGATAGGGCAAGGTTCAGAGCCGTTGTTGATACAGTCTCTTTGAGTTGTTGGCTCAACAGTACATTAACAGTAACAGCAGCTGGACAGTACTTATAAACAATATTCGGCTGTTTAATTTGGAGTAGGGTTTTGTTTGGGTATTTTTATTTGGGGGGTTTTGTTTTGGGTTGCTGTAGTTGTTGTTGGGGTGTGTTTTGTTTTATTTTTAATAAGAACATTACTTAAAACCTACCAAAATATCAGGTGGGTCTCGAGCTGAGAAAATTGGGGAATCTCTGGAGCAAGCTAATGTTATCTTCAAACTAGTAATGAATGTGAAAACCAAAAGATTAAAAAAATTACTTCCTTATTCCTTTTAAAATTCTTCCTATTATTTTAACTGAGTTCAATGGCTCATTAAGTTTTAGCTCTTTGTTATCCCAAATCTAAAAATACATGTTAAAATGTTATTAAGGAAAACCATCTTTTTGAAGTAGAGAACATTCCCCAGTGAATAAAGCATAATAATCAAAACCACATTTGAGATTTCTTTTCCCCAGTTCTCTATTAACTAGCTGGGTGGCCTTAGGCCAGTGACTTAACTAAAAATCCCATTGACATAGATATAATATGTTCTATTTAAAAATAAACACAACCAAAAAACAACACACGACAAAAACTGGAGTTCTAGTTCTAATTCTAAAATCATAATTCAGGGGCAGCAAAAAAACCAACATTCCCCAGCAAGGCTGTGAATTAAAAACAAAACAAAAACCCCTTAGCTATTTAGTGGCACCTTATTTAATGAATCCTCTGGGGAAAGAGTTTTCTACGTGTGAATGTTGTTCTATTAAACAATAACTAGAGAGGGTAAGAGAAAACACTTCATGAATCATGAATGACAATGTTGTTTGTATTTTACTATTAGCTCAAGGACACAGTGTAAGCAGAACAACAAAAGCTCCTTTTCATATGCTTTCCATGCAATCCTAACAATAAATGACATTTGATTCCACCTTCTCAGCCTGTCTTCTTCATAAACTCCCAGCCTCAACCCATTTTGAGCCTCACTATCTTCCTCCTTTTTATACTCCCCTAGAACTTGAGATAATTCTATTTCCAGCTTCATTTCTATCACCAAGAAGATATTTTCCAAGTTCTATTCCCTCTTCACTGTTTCCAAATTTTGCATTCCAGTCACCAATTATCATTAACACATCGTGATGGCATGTTCAGTCAAATGTTCAGTAAAAACCGGTCCATTTGAAAAACAAGGAACTCATGCAATATTATTCAAAATGGTTGACTCTGGAGAACATTATGCTGAGTGAAATATCCCAGTCACAAAAGGACAAAT
>NW_006399780.1:371995-374222 GCF_000299155.1 Elephantulus edwardii | reverse complement strand
CCTTTTCCTTATGAATCAGGGTGAAGTCTCTCTCATGGAGGAGAGATAGGGAATGGCAAAGGACAAACTGAAAAAGGAAATTAATCAGAACTGGCTTCGACAAGCACTGTGGCAACTGGACAATTAAAACACATTCGGGGGCGGGGAAGAAGAGAGAACTGGGGAGGAGGGTAGAGAAAACAGTGCAACAATGAATGAATGAAACCCAAAATCTCTGTAAATGTTCATTAAAACTAATAAAATTTAATAATAATTTTTTAAAAAAACCTTTCCATTTCTTCCTCTTTGGCTCTAGATAAAGGAGCATATGTTTGAATAATAGTCTTATTAATGGGTCTTCCTTGTGTGTTGTTGTTTATTGTTGTTATGTGCCATAGAGTCGCCTGCAACTCATAGCAACTCTATATACAGCAGCCCTATACCCTGCCCTATCCATTGCCAATCTTATTGTCTTCGACACACCTACCCCTATTACCCCAGTGACTGAATCAATCCATCTCATTGAGGGTCTCCCTCTCCTGCGCTGTCCCTCCACCCTCCCAGAATGACATCCCTCTCCAAGGACTGATCCCATCTTGCAACATGTCCAAAGTATGTCAGAGGAAGCTTCAGAATCCTTGCCTCTAAGGAGCAGCCTGGCTTCACCTTCTCCAGGATGAACTTGTTTGTTCTCCTAGAAATCCATGATATATTCAATACTCTTCTCCAGTACCACAGCTCAAAGTCATCAACTCTCCTTCTAACCATCCCTAGTCATTGTAGAGCTCTCTGATGCATAGCAAGTAATTGCAAAGACCATGGCATGTATCAAGTCCACCTTAGTCTCCAGACTGACATCGCTAATCTTCAGTACTTTAGAGAGGTCTCTGACAGCTGACTTTCCCAATGCAATTTGTCTTTTATTTCCTGGCTACTGGTACCAAGAGTGTTGATTGTAGAGCCAAGCAAACTGAAACTGTCAACAATCTCTATCTCTTCATTATCTCATGATGTTGCCAATTGGCCCAGTGGTGAGAATCTTTGTTTTCTTGATGTTGAGCTTCAGTCCATATTGAAGATTGTAGTTCTTGACCTTTTGCAGCAAGTGCTCCAGATCTTCCTCAGTTTCAGCAAGCAGGATTGTGTCATCTGCATAACTTAGATTGTTGATAAATCTACCTCCAATCCTGATGCCACACTTCTCCTTATAAAGCCCAGTCTCCTGGATAATCTGTTCCACAGGTAGATTAAAAAGATATGAAGAAAGGACATCCCCATGTAACACACCCTTCCCAATTTTGAACCATGTAGTGTTTCCTTGCTCTGTTATGATGACTGCCTCCTGGTCCAAGTAGAGGTTTCACATAAGCGCAATCAAGTGTTCTGGGATTCCCACTCTTCTCAGAGTCAACCACAGTTTATTGTGATCTACACAGTCAAATGCCTTTGCATAGTCAATAAAACACAGATAGACATTCCTCTGGTGCTCTCTGCTTCCAGCCAAAACCCGTCTGACGTTAGCAATAATATCCCTAGTACTAGCAGCCAGGAAAAAAATATTAATTGCATTAGGAATATCTGCTGTCAGGGACCTCTCTAGAGTGCTGAAGAGCAATGATTTCAGTCTAGAAACTAACGTGTACCCAATTCAAGCCATGGTCTTTGCAATTACTTGTTATGTATCAGAGAGCTAGACAATGACCAAGGATGGAAGAAAAAGAGTCAATGCCTTAAAATTGTGGTGCTGGGGAAGAGTACTGAATATGTGGACTGTCAAGAGAACTAACAGGTCTGGCCTAGAGAGGGTGAAACGAAGCTGCTCCTTGGTTCAAAGATTTTGAAGCTCTGTCTTACATATTTAGGGTGTGCTGCCAGGAGAGACCAGCCCTTGGGGAAGGGCATCCTGTTTGGAAGGATGGAGGGGTACCATAGGAGAAGAAGAACCAGATGAGATGGATTGACATGGTAACTAGGGTTATGGAGGTAGGTGTGTCCAAGATAGTGAGATTGGCTCAGTATAGGGCAGGGTTCCGAGCTATTGTGGATAAGGTGACTATGCGTCTCAGGTGACTTGACAGCACATAATATAGCAAAAATATTTTTCTGTTATTTTAATTGTTTTCTACTCTAAGCTGAACAGAAAATTTCAAGAGGCAGCTCGGTATGACAAAGCAAGATACTATAATGAAATGTGCAGAGAGCTGCAGTCAGAAAATCAGAAGGGCCGAACTCACTCAGCGTTTCTTAA
>NW_006399780.1:353292-354535 GCF_000299155.1 Elephantulus edwardii | reverse complement strand
ATATTTACACTAAACTAAAAAATATTTACACATTAATTCATCTTTTTCCCCTTTTTTAATTGATAAAGAATAATAAACTCAATTCTATTACAACCCAATTACTAACTATTCTTTTCTGAAAAATCTGTTTTCTAAAACAATCAAACAAAATTAATGAGTGGTATTGTTTATATTATTATAATTATCTCTAATGTCTAGCTGAATAGAAGACAACTAGACCCTTCTATTCCCTTTTTCATTCAAGTTGTTGAATATGTTGTCTTTCTTGACATGCAAAAGAGCTCTGGTGGCTTAGTGATAAGGAATCATACTGCTGACACCAAGGTACTGTGGTTCAAGTCCACCAGCTGCTCTGTGGGAGAAAGATGGGCAGTTAACTCTAGTGAGATGAAAACCCAGTGGAAGGTCAGTTATGCATCAGTACACAACAACTTAACATAAATCAAGAAAATTCAACGTTTTGCAGTTATATAGTTAGAAGAAAGAGGATTTCAAAAAATTTTATATTGGTTTGCATATAAAATTCACATAAGATGTTTTTCATTCATATATATCACGTTTCACATGTTCCTTTATTCCCATTGTATTTCATAAGATCATCCTTACACATCATGTTTTATAAAATTAACCACTATTCATCTATGCCCACTATTACCCTTGTCTTTTCAGATCCCTACTAAATCTATCCTAATTCCTTCACCCCCTCCCTCCATCCACCAAAGCCTGCTATCCTGTGATTCTCCCCTCCATTTCTATGCTCAACCCTTTGGCCCCTTCCCTTCCTGAACTAGACTTGATACACATCTTACTAGTTATCCTTCTATTTTTACAGTCATGGTCTTATTCAGTATCTGTCTTTATGAGACTGAGTTAGTTGATTCAGCATAATGCTCTCTTAGCTTCTCCCATGTTATACAATAGAATACTCTGCAGCACCCAAGAACAATAATTTAGAAAAGTATTATATAACATGGGAGAAGCTAGAAAGCAGGTTTTCAAATAGTATTTTGTGATATATAATAGTATGTATTTTTCATACAATATCAAAACCCAGCATTCAGTAGGAGATTGGTCGAACATGCAATCAAGATGCATTGATAATAATGGGTGACTGGAACGCAAAAGTTGGGAACAGAGAAGAAGAATCAGTAGTTGGAAAATATGGGCTTGATGACAGAAATGAAGCTGGAGATAGATTGATTGAATTTTGTACAATCAATGACATATTCATTGCAAATACATT
>NW_006399780.1:347837-351619 GCF_000299155.1 Elephantulus edwardii | reverse complement strand
AAGAGCAACAGTGTCTCTCTGGAGACTAAGGTGTGCCTGATAAAGGCCATGGTCTTTGCAATCACTTGTTATGCATCAGAGAGTTGGACAATGACTACGGAGGACAGAAGGAGAATTTATGCCTTTGAGCTGTGGTGCTGGAGAAGAGTACTGAATGTACCCTAGACTGCCAAGAAAACGAACAGATTTATCCTAGAGAGGGTTAAACCAGGCTACTCCTTGGAGGCAAGGATTTGGGGGCTTTGTCTGACATACTCTGGACATGTTGTAAGGAGGTAAGGAGAGACAGATCCTTGGAGAGGGACATCATGCTTGGTAGGGTGGAGCGACAGTGCAGGAGGGGAAGACTCTCTATGAGGTGGATTGATTCAGTGACTGGGATAATCGGAATGGGTGTGTCAGAGGCAATGCGATTGGCAAAGGATAAAGCAGGGTTTAGGGCTTTTGTACATAAGGTCGCTATGAGTGGCAAGTAACTCGACGGCACATAACAACAACAACAACATCAGATGTTTAATATGCCCATGTCTTAATAAGGTTTAACGGTGGCGCATATCATACAAAAGCGTGAATACCCAATTGTCACACTTATGAACTGGAAAAGGATCAAAACCCAGCATTCTTAAAGGTTAAGTGCTATGGAATCTAAAACTGTATCAATAAACTTTTTACAGTCTCTGACATTTAAATTTATTAATCTAGGGAGCTCTGGTGGCCTAGTGGCAAGAAGCTGCACTACAATCTCAGAGGTGCACAGTTCGAATTCACCAGATCCTCTGCTGGAGAAGGGGGGACAATCTCCTCCTGTACCAGTCAGATTCGATTTGACGGTACATACACAAAAAATAATAAAATAAATTTTTTTTTAAAAAGTATTAGTCTAATTTGCATTTTGATTGATTTTGCAATACTGTACATTGGCCATTTCTAAAATATTAATTCACCAAGCTATATATATTTTACATGTGTTGACACACTTCACTAGACAATAGCAAAAGACCACACTGGAGAATATTATCATCAGCCTCATCAGGAAAATCTTTACATACTGGGAAACTATTGAGATCATGTCAGGTACAAGTTTTAAAAAATTCCAATTTTAAAAGTAGAAAATTTTTTTCATTTGCAATATTGTTATTGTCCTTGAAGTGACAGCCTAACTTGGTTCATATGACGAAAATGCCTACAAAACAATCAAGCTTCGGACTAGCCTTTCATACAAAAATAGTGCTTCAAGACAAAAATTCAGGTCACAATTCAAGGCACATTTGCTCGTGACAGTTCATCATGCCTTCCACATCCATCACAGAGCACACTAATAAGACATATACTCAAGGGTCAAAACTTAATAAATGGAATCATTTTTCTTTACTACTTTAGCAGAACTTTAATGAAAGTTGTTGTGTGCTGTTAAGTCGCCTGCAACTCCTAGCAACCCTATGAACAACAACTCTGAACCCTGCTCTATCCTGAGCCAACTTTGTCATCTCTGACACTGACTCCCATTACTCCAGTCTCTGAGTCAATCCACCTCCATAGAGGGTCTTCCTCTCTTAGACTATCCCTTCACCCTCCCAAGCATGACATCCCTCTCCAAGGACTAGTTCCTCTTTGCACATGGTCAAAATATGTCAGCTGTAGCTTCATAGTCCTTGTCACCAAGCAGCATTAAAAAAATAATAATAAAGTTAGCATGGATTTTTTTTAAAAAAAAACTGGGATTGTGTGGTGGTGGAGAATACAATGACTGCTAGTACAGTTGATGCCACTGCGTTGATATGTGCTATGGTCCTAGTGGTTTAATCATCACTGTTTTTGCACCATTGGTGTACACAGTCAAAAATGCAAGTAATTGAGTCTTAGTGGTCTAATGCCATCCTAATACCATAAGTAGATCGCTTTAAAAACCAAAAAATAACTTCCTCAAAGGTAAGCTGGCTAGAATTCTAAATCCAGGGTAGTTGCACTAGTGGATGGCTTTACAGAAAGGTCCTTTTCCCTTTTCAGCATCATTTGTTGGTTCTTTGGTGATTTCATGTGGCCTAGCATCTACCCTCCCTCATCTCTATTTGCTCAGTTCCTGGCTCTATCTGCTCTTTTGTGTTTCAAAAGAAAGGAATTTAAGATACATCTCACCTTAATCTGCAGACTTTCAACAAGATAGATTGAACAATGGGCTCAAGCCTGTTAGAGATTGTGAGACTGACAAAGGGCAGGGCAAGGTGCAGATCAGTTCTTCATAGGGTCACTATGCATTGTAACCAACCCAATGGCATCTAAAAACAAAACCAATGACTAGTAGTAAGACCTCATGATTGATTATAAGGAAGACAAACCATCCCTGACTGATTCTACCCTGGGTATAAAGTTAGAATTTATAATACTTATGTTAGGGAGACACAAACCAATCTAAAACGACTATGTTAGTGTCAGTATAAATAGTTCTGACCCTGCAAATTCCTGAAGTAGTCCTCTGAGAATTACTGACCAGGACATTGAAAAGGCAAAGTTACCCCAAATCTAAATTGAAGCTGCGATTTGTAGTCTAATAAGAGTAATTGCTCCTTCTGGAAGTAATTAGCAGTCCTGACAGAAGGCTTGATGGTCCTCTTTTGGGACAGATAGAAAAGAGGTCAGTGACTTTCGCTAGACTACTGATCTTTAACCAGACATTTTTATTTCTTTCCCATCTGAAAATATGACTTCTTAACTACTCTGTTTTCCCATAGCTACTAAACATAGCTACTAAAAAAAGAAATGCTTGGATCGACTTGCTGGGAAGTTCTTTTCCTTGTAGTAAGTTTGAAATAAAATACCAGATTTGAGTTGGTGACCAAACACAGGCCTTTCCCCTCCTGCCCAAACATAATAACAAGGTCAGACACACTCTTCTTTTTGGGGGGCCTGGCCAGTTTTCCAGCCATCGTCTCATGAATAATTGTTGCTGTTATATGCTGTCCTGTTGATGACAACTCACAGCAACCCTTTGAATAGGAGACCCGAACCTTCGCCCTCTCTTTCCACCAGCCTCACCATCTCTGATATTCTCACGTCTATTGTTACAGTCACTGTGTCAATCCAGCTTGATCTTTTTCTAAAGACTGGCCCCTCCTGACAACATGTTCAAAGTATGTAAAATAAACTGACCATCCTTCTCTCTCTGGAGCACCCTGATGGCATTTCCTGTAAGACATATTTGTTGTTTTGGAAATCCATGGTATATTCATGAAGGATTGGCTAAGGTTATAAAATGTTTTCCCTCTGAAATGAACTAGACACTAGATTCCAGGACCTGATTCCTATGCTTTGACTATGATGTTTGACTAACTGGTGGAAAATTTCTCTGGTGGCCTAATGGGTAAGGATTTGGGCTGCCAACCCAAGGGCATGAAGTTTGAATCCACCAGAGCTTCCAAATTCAGAATAGGAAGACACCCCTTAAGTTCTGTCTACAGCCCTAAATGTAAACCTTAGAGATTTAACCCTTCTGCAACTCTATCATTATCCACCAGGTATATCACTACTCACTTGTCAAAGCCAGTATTTGTTCCAGACATTTGAATGTGTGGATGACAATAAATTATGACTTACCATGAGAAAGGTTCTGGGATTCCCATTCTTCTCAGAGTCAGCCACAGTTTGTTATGATCCACATAGTCAAATGCCTTTGCATAACCAATGAAACACAGACATTCTTCTGGTATTCTCTGCTTTCAGCTAAGATCCATCTAACATCAGCTACAATATCCCTAGTACCACGACCCCTTCTAAACCCAGCCTGG
>NW_006399780.1:339276-345257 GCF_000299155.1 Elephantulus edwardii | reverse complement strand
AGACAGGTCTTTAGAGAGGGACATCATGCTGGGTAGAGTAGAGGGACAGCGCAGGAGGGGAAGACCCTCTATGAGATGGATTGATTCAGTGACTGGGGTGATCGGGATGGGTGTGTCAGAGGCAATGAGATTGGCATAGGATAGAGCACAGTTTAGGGCTTTTGTACATAGGGTCGCGATGAGTCGCAAATGACTCAATGGCACAAAACAACAACAACAACAACCATGAGAAACATGGGAATCCCAGAACACATAATTTTCCTTGTATGAAACTTATACCTGGACCAAAAGGCTTTATTGCAAACAGAGCAAGGGAATACTGCCTGGTTTAAAATCAAGAAAAGTGTACTTCGAAGCTGTATCATTTCTCCTTACTTACTCAATCTGTATGCTGAGCAAATAAATTGCTATAGAGGCTGGAATTCATAAATAATGTGGAGTTAGGATTGGAGAAAGATTCATCACTATTTGATCTTCTGCAGCAAGCACTTCAAGTCCTCTTCACTTTTTGCAAGCAAGTTTGTGTCATCGGAAATATGTAAAGACTACAGCTTCCAATATGAAACACATCTCAAAAATAAGAAAACAAAAACTATTCACTATTTGACCAATAGGCAACATCATGATAGACAAAGAAAACCATTTAAGTTGTCAATTATTTCCATTTACTTGGGTCCCCTAGCAATGTCCATGGTAGTAGCAATCAAGAGATCCTACAACCAGGAGAGAATAAAACAAATGAAACCTTCTAACAATCAAATTTCTATGCACATTAAAAACTTTCTCCAACAGGGTAAAAAGGAAAGCTACAGACTGGGGGGAAAATATTTTGTAATGACATACCTGATACAGGACTCATATCTAAAATTTGTAGAATACTACAAAACCTCAACAAGAAAAAGGGAAACAACCCAATCACAAAATGGGCACAGGATATTAATAGACACTTCACCAAAGAAAACATTCAGATGGCAAACAAATTCATGAAGAAATTTTCAAAATTCCTAGTTCTCAGAGAGATGCAAATAAAAACAACTATGAATTATCATCTCACCCCAGTAACAATAGCAAAGTTCAACAGAGCAGCAAACAACAACTGCTAGTGAGGTTGAAGAGAGATTGGAACCCTTATTCACTGCTGGTGAGAGTGTAAAATGGTGCAAGCACTATGGAAGGCAGTATAGCACTTTCTCAAAAAGTTGAAAATAAAGTAATCCAGAACTGCCACTCAAACAGATATGTGTACATCCATGTTTATTGCTGCTTTGTTTACAATAGCAAGAGATGGAAGCAATCCAAGTGTCCATCGACAAATGAATGGATAGAAAAACTATGGTATATTCACACAACGAATGCTATGCAGCACTGAAAAACAAGGAACTCATATAATAGTACACAACATGAGTGACCCTGGAGGATATTATGCTAAGTGAAATATCTCAATCACAAAAGGACAAATATTTTATAACACCACTGTTATAAAACTGGACTGTCATAGGGTTTGCGGGAGAAACTAAGAAAAGAGGTGATAAATAATGAACACTGCATTGGAACAGATGAAGAAAAGAACTGTTTAAAAGGAATATATGATTAAGCATTATTTGTATCACAATAGTCCAGATCAAGAGGTGTGCACAGCAAAGTCAACTGGGAGGAGGGGAAGGGAGGAAACTATGCAACAATGAATTAGGTTTTTTTTTTACTTATTTATTTTTTAAAAAGTGAACTGAGTTGGGTAGGGAGGGAAATGTTCAACAATGAGTGAATGAAAATGCAACTTTTCTGAAACCTTTGATTAAAATCACAGTTTAAAAAGAAGTCCAAAGATGCATTGCATAGGGAAAATCTGCTGTCAAGGACCTTTTGGAGCTGATAAAGAACAAGTTGTCTGTTAGTTGAAAGAATGGGGTGCACCTGACACAAGTCATGATAGTTCAGTTGCTTCCTGTGCAGCTGAAAGTTGGACAGTGAGTAAGGATGACTGCAGAAGAACTGACTCCTTTGAATTGTAATGTTAGAAAGAACATTTTGGAGGAATTGCAACCAGGTTGCTCCTTGGAGGCAAGGGTGGTAAAACTTCATCTCACACACTTTGGGCCTGTTGTCAGGAGGGCCAATCCTTGGAAAAAGACAAGCTGGGAAAGGCAGAGTGTCAACAGAAGAGAGAAACTCTTTTAATAAGATGAATTGACACAGTGACTGTACCAATGGGCTTGAGGGGTAGGGAGGAAAATGTGCAACAATGAATTAATTTTTAAAAATCCACAAAGTAATTGAAAAATGAAAAAGCAACCACCAATGAGCTTGAGAATGTCAGAGAGCATGAGGGTGATGAAAGTCAGAGCAGAGTTCGGATATGTTATTTATAGGATTGTTATGAGTTGTGGTTGACTGGATGGTACGTAACAAAATGACAACAATAAATAATGATCTTAGCATCTTGTCGTGTGGCTTTTTTTGGCCATAAGAGTCATTCTTGGATGGTTACCAGGGATGTGAAGGGAAAGAGAAGCGGGTCAGAATTAGACAGTTGCCGACTGCTCATTACCACCAAGGCAATTCCAACTCACAGTGGCCATCAGCAGGCTTCTGAGGCTTTCAATTCTAATGAAAGAACTTAGTCATGTTTCTTCCAAGGAGCAGCTGGTGAATTTGAAGCAGGAGGGATGAGAAGCAATGTGGTGTTTCACTAGAGTTCCTTAAATAATAGAGACATGTTAAGATGGATGAAGGAAGAAACAATATTAAATAAAAGGATAATCAGCACAATATCACTAAAGAAAGAGAAGACACAAAAAAATAGTAGAAGGATTAATGGAAATCATCTTTATAGGGAGCAAATGGGAAAAGAATAATTAAATGTAGGCATTGGAATGGTTACAAAACAAAATATATATGTTTTGTTGTTGTTATGTGCCGTTGAGTCGCTTGCGACTCATAGCGACCCTATTACAACAGCCCTAAACTCTGCTCTGTCCTGTGCCAATCACACTGTCTCTGACACTCCCATCCAAATTACTCCAGTCACTGAATCAATCCACCTCAGAGGGCCTTCCCCTCCTGCGCTGTCCTTCCACCCTCCCAGAATTGTAACGGAGCTGTTTATTGTTTTCTTTTTCCTAAAAGAAGCCTACTTCATTTTATTGAAACATTAAAGTTAGATGTTCATTCAATGTTGTACATGTTTCTTCCTCTCCTCTTCCTCCTCCTCAAGTTAACTTTTTTAATTTATCATTTTTTTTATTGCACATTTTCTTCCCTTCCTCCACTCCCTCCTCCCTGGACCCTCCTCAAAATGCAGCTCTTGTTCCAGATTGTTGTCATATGTATAACACCTAATCATATACTCCTTTTGAACAGTTCTTCCCCTCATCATCTACTGCAGTGTTTGTTATCTATCCACTCTTTTCCCATTCTCTGTCCACCTCAATCGTGTCTGTTCTATCATATTATAGCAGCGGTGTTGTAAATATTGTGACTGAAATGTTTTGCTGAGCACTATTTCCTCCAGGATCCCCTGTGTTGGACAACATTTTATGAGTTTGTTGTTTTTTTCAATGTTGCATAATATTTCATGTGTGAATAATACCATAGTTTTTCTATCCATTCTTTTGTTGTTGGACATTTGGGTTGCTTCCGTCTCTTTGCTATTGTGAATAATGCAGCAATTAACACGGATATGCAGAACACACTCTTTAGAACAATAAACCACACAAGATCAAAAGGACAACATATGTTCAGGTATAAAGCTCAAAAGGCAGAAAAGGAAAGGAAAGATGGACAAATGGAAGCAGTAAACACAGAGGAAGTGGAAAGAGTGCTACTGCAGTGTAAAAATTGTAATCAGTGGTAGGTAACATTTTACTTATGAATTGTAGAATGCAGTACCAATTTACTTGGTAAATTTTCACTCAATTCACAATCAAAAGTTAATAATATTCAAAAGGAATCAAATGCTCAGAATTAGTTTTTATATTTGGGTTTGATTAGATGACTTGGGAAAATGAAGAGGTTTATCTGAGAATCACAGGTAAGGCAACCTTGAGCAGGACTGGATGTGAAATGTCATGACGCTCATCTGGGCAATGACAGCAGAAATTAATCAAAAGGGGTCATGACCCAGGAGTGCCAGTTACTGACCAGTCCCATGGTCCCATGAGGGACCATGACTACAAACGGAGCAGAGGGCAGTGAGAAGGGACAGCTTGGAGAGTCAAAGCAAGAAAGGATAAGTGAGATTCTTTCTCTAAATAAACCCACCCATTGTCATCAGGTCAATTCTAACTCTTTGACAACCCTTCATCAGGTTTTTCAGGCTGTAAATCATTGTAGGAGCAGATTGCTTCATCTTTCTGCTGTGAGTGACTGGTGGGTTCAAACTGCCAACATTTTGGTTAGCAGCACAATAGATAACTCACTATGCCACCAGGATTCCTTAAATATAACTCAGAAGACTACAGCTCATTGCCGTTGAGTCAGAACCAACTCATGGCTGACCTTCCATCAGACTTTCAGAGGCCGTCACATGCCTCCTGCTGGAGATTTTCCATCTTTCTCCTTTAGAGCTGCTCATGGATTTGAATCACCAGAGAGGTACCATCTTTGGGTAAGCAGCACCTTGTGGACTATGACACCAGAGCCCTAAAACTACCATATGATAATGGGAGCTATATATTACACAACTTTTGTCATTCCAAGATACGGTATTTGAACATTTTAATGATGGCACTAGTGATGTTAATAGTATTGTACAACCATCACCAATATCCATTGCCATTTTTTCTATCTTCAGCAAAGAGGTTGATTTTTGAAGGCTAGACAAAAGCTGATATTCAAGTTACCAAATCAGAGACTAGTGGCTTAGTGGCAAGGAATTACACTGCCAACACAAAGACAGACTGTTCTGAGGGTGAAAGAGGAACAATCAACTCCTGTGTGACTTACAGCCACTGAAAACCTCCTGGAAGGTCAGCTATTAGTCATTTCTGACTCAATGGCACAGCAATATATTGTCATTTTAGCTTTTGTTGTTTTTTAAAACTTCAGTCTATGAGAGGTCAATTAGCCGTAGTCAACTAAATCTGGCTCCTGCTGCTACCTGACAAAGGTTACTGCTTGATTGGATGTGTGGGTGCTGAGAAAACCACAGTAAGATAATAAGAGGAATAAGCCTGGCCCCCAAACCGGTGCTTGCTGGCTTTGCTGTCCTGGCTCATAAGCAGAACTACAGAGAAGGAAATAAGACCAACTAATTCCACATTTCCTGAATAAAGGTAATTAATAGATAAGAATAGAACATGACTGGGTGATTATGCTAAGCCCAATATTCATGAAATTTTCCTGCAGAGCTGACCTTTGGAAAGTCCCAGAATATAGCTATGCATACAGCTTCTGTCTCTGGCTGCATGGGGTATAGAACCATTAATTTTCCCTTTGTCCTGCTCCATAACGCTTTGATGGCATCCAGGGAACAACAGAGTGCCTCCTGTGGCTATTTTTCCATCTGGAAGTTTGGAAAGCTGCTAGCCTAAGACTATGGTCTTATGGGAAACGACTTGACTTTAAAATTCAAAGCCATTGTGTTCCAAACCCATCAAAGTCAAATTTTTCATTAAAATTTTGATTAACCTTTTCCCATAAGAGTAAGTCTAAATTGATCCTTAACTCATTTTGTAAGGTTGAAAAAATATTTGACCTAAGGTGTTTCACATATTTGAAACCCTCCCCTTCTACTCCTAAGACCCCTTCGCAGAGAACAGTCTCTCTGCTGAGAAGCAAGCAAGTATACACTAAGAAACAGCCAAGAATAGTGAATATAGAATAGTGGCAACAGTTCTGGCCTCCAACTCCATACAAATTTCAGACTATAAATTATCAAAAGATCAAGAATCTAAGATGCTTTTCTGTGGAACACTAGGGCCATAGCCTTAAACAGACTTCTCAGTTTTCAGTATATATATATATATATATATATATTTTTT
>NW_006399780.1:327457-337781 GCF_000299155.1 Elephantulus edwardii | reverse complement strand
CTATAATTATATTTTATTAATTTTCATAAACATTTACAGAGATTTTGGGCTTCCACTCATTCATTGTTGCACTATAATAAATTTTTTAAAAAGGCAAAAAGAAAAATAAAGCAGATTATGCAAAAAAAATAGATATACTGTGAACTGCTAAAAGAAAAAAAATAAGTCTTGAGGAAGAAGTTGCCAATTTATTCTTTTCTCAAAATATTTCCTCCACAACTACTCAAGTGAGCTCTGGTGGCTATTAAGTTGAGACCAAAGGGATTCCATTTTTCTGACCTCCTGACCCTACCAAAATAGGTCTGTGTGTTCCAGGAAATAGTAAATAATCTGATTAATGTTTATCCCTAGACAAGGTTTCAAAACCTACCCCAGGAAATAAAAATAAAAACAAGAAGTGCTGAAAAAAATGGAAAATGGCCCCAGGCCCTTCAAACTGCCATGACTACCCCCAACCAGCCAATGTAGGATGGATAAGAATCCTACACTTCTCTTTGTTTGGCACTTTTACCAAGGCAAGAATTTTAAGTAAAGCATATTTGCTATTTAGTATAATCAGCTAGTGCTACTTCATAGTGAGCTCAACCTTTCAGTGGCCTAGCGGGTAAGGAGTTATACTGCCAACACAAAGGCAACATAGTGCAAATCTACCAGCTGTTTCACTGGGAGGAGAAAATGGGCAGTTTCCTCTCATGCAATTTACAATCTGTGAAAACCTACTGGAGCGTCAGCAATGAGTCAGTTCCAACTGAACAGCATATAACAACAGTTGCTTTCCAGGAACCACCATCTTTATTAATCGGCTTAGAGATTCTTGTCATTAGAAAACAAAACAAAACAAAACAAAACAAATTCAGAAAGACAGCAGTACTCATTACTGAATAAAGTATTGGTTTTGTTGTTGTTAGGTGTCATCATGTAGAGTATGACTCATAATGACCCTGTCCTATCCTGCGTCATCATCCCCAATACCCTAGAATCTACAGCTGCATTCACTGTATCAATCCATCTCATTGAGAATCTTGTTCTCTTTCCCTGACCCTCTGCCTTTCCAAGTATGATGTCCCTTTCCAACGAATAGCTTTTGCTAATAATATGCCCAAAATATATTAAACAAAGCTTCATCATCTTTGTTCCTAAGGATAATTCTGGCTGCACTTTCTCCAAAACATACCTGTGCTTTCTTTTGGCATTCCATGGAATATTTAATACTCTTTTCCAACAGCACAACTTTTTTAAATTTTTATTTTATTTTGCTATTTTGTGTGTGTGTACCATCAAATTGGATCTGACTGGTACAGGAGAAGATTGACCCTCCTTCTCCAGCAGAACATCTGGTGGATTTGAACCACATACCTCTGGGATTGTAATGCAGCTTCTTACCAGTAGGCCACCAGAGCTCCCTTCAGCACAACTTTTGTACACTATTGGTTCTTCTTCTATGATCCTTATTCACTGCCCAACTCTCAAATTCATAGCAAGTGATTGAAAAGACCATAGCCTGACTCAGGTGCACCTTAGTCTTCAAACTGACATCTTTGCTCCTTAGTACTTTGGAGAAGTCCTTGACAGCAGACTTTCCCAATGCAATGCATCTTTTTATTTCCTGGCTGCTGGATCTAAGCAGGATGAAATAATTGACAATTTATACTCTTTATTTGTGTTGAGGACTGTCCTTCATAGGGTCGTTATGAGTCATCTGTGACTTGACGGCACATAACAACAACAACAACTCTCTATTTGCCTGGTTTTGGGTTTTCTTGAAGTTTAGATGTAGTCCATATTGAAGGCTTTCATCTTTGATCTTCTGCAGCAAATGTTTCAAGTCCTCATTTTCATCAAGTGAGGTTGTGGCATCTGCATAGCACAAGTTGCTGATGAGTCTTCCTCCTGTCCTGATGCCACATTCTTTTTAAGGTCCAGCTTCTCAAATGATTTGTTCTGCATAAGAAGTGAATACGAATGGGAAAATGATACAGCCCTGATGCACATCTTTCCTAATTTACATCATGTAGTGTTCTCTTGATGTATTCATGCAACAACTTCTTGGTCTAAGGATAGATTTTGAATGAGTTCAAGTAAGTGTTCTGAGATTCCCATTCTTCTCAATGTCAGCCATAGTTTACCATGAATCACACAGTCGCATAGTCAACAAACAACAAAAATAGACACTCTTCTGGTATTCTCTGCTTTCAGCCAAGATCCATCTGACATTGTTACCTTGTTGATGCTATTATGTGCCATCAAGTCAGGAAGGCCAATATCAGAGTCCTAGGAAAAAGCAGAGAAAATTGAGAATCTTTAGAACCTAAGAAAACATGAATACATACCTTGGCAGTTAAAACAAGAAAATGTAGTGACTTAGTGCATTGTGTGCTAGGATGCTAAACAAAAGGCCAACAGTTCAAATCTACCAGCTGCCCTGAAGGAGAAAAATGGACCTTTTTCATCCTTAAAGGCCTTAGAAATCCAATGGAGAGCTGTCAATTGCCTATAATCTGAAGCATTGCATGGGGAGAATAGACCGAATACTGTTCCATGCCTTCCTGATCCCATATGCTGTTTCTCATAAAAGCTATTTTGTATTCCAACTTCAATATGGAAACCAGTGGAATATTCCTAGATGCTTCTAATATCTTTCATGGTGTTCTGAGTGTTCTCAGTTCAATGCATAGCTCTACTGGTGTTTATTTTAAAGCCTATTACAAGTATTGACAAACTTAATCTCTCTGCCTGTGAACTCATTGAAGACAGGGAAAATGCCTCTTCTTTGTAACTCTAGTGTTTGCTCAGTTTACATAATTAAAAGCTGATATAAGAAATGAATGTAGTCATTAAGAAATGGTTGTTACTGTTGTTGTTAGGTGCTGTGGAGTCAAGTACAACTCATCGACTCATCGTGACCCTATGAACAAAAGATCTGAACCCTGTTCTATCCTGCGCCATCCTCACACTTCCTTAGACACAAGAGCCTGTTGCAGTAGTCACCATGTCAATCCACCTGGTTGAGGGTCTTCCTCTCCTTTGCCAACTCTCCACCCTTCCCGGCATCATGTCCTTCTCCAAGGAATAGCACATCTTAGCAACATGGCCAAAGTATGTGAGATTGAAACCTCATCATTCTTGCCTCCAAAGAGCACTCTGGCTTCAATATTTGTTTGTTATCTTGGCCGTCCATGGGATGTTCAGTGCTCTTCTCCAAAATCACAGCTCAAAGGCATCAGTTCTTTACTGATCATCCTTATTCGTTGTCCAGCTGTAGGATGCATAGCTAGTATTTGAATCAGATGGCCTAAATCAGATGCATCTTAATCTTCAAACTGACATCACTACTCCTCAATAATTTTGACAGGTCCCTAAACTGCAGCTTTTCCCAGTGCAATGCATCTCTTTATTTCCTGACTGCTGATACCAAGGGTGTTAATTGTGGATCCAAGCAAGTTGAAGCTGTTGACAATTTAAATCTCCTCTCCACCCATCATGATGCTACCTATTGGTCCAGTGGTAATAGTCTTTGTTTTCCTGACATTGAAATGCAATCCATACTGAAGGTTATATTCTTTGATCTTCTGCAACAAGTGTTTCAAGTCCTTCTTACTTTCAACAAGTAAGGTTGTGTCATATGCATAATGCAGGTCGTTGATAAATCTCTCTTTAATCCTGATGCCATACTCCTCATCATAGAGTCCAGCTTCTCAGATAATTTGCTCAGCATACATATTGAAGAGGTATCGAAATAGAATACAACCCTGGTGCACTCCCTTCACAGTTCCAAACCATGCAGTGTTCCCCTGCTCTGTTCGTACAACAGCCTCCCTGGTCCAGGGATAGGTTCCTCATGAGCACAATGGATTAATGAGATAATCCAAAAACTATAGCAAATGCCAATACCAAAGGTAAAATGCAACAAATCAATAGAACATAATCTTTTTAAAAAATTTTGTATGGATTTCCCCCTAAAACTATACAATCTGATATACATAATTGTATAATTCACTGACGCATAAATTTATCTATTACTCTACGGGACTGAATCCTTGTGATTCAAATGAAAGTAAAATTGGACCATTTTCCAGTTAATGTGATTAAAACAGATAGTCCAAGTGGATGACCAATTTCCAAAAGAATTCACTAATCCACATTGTGGTGTCAAATTGCAGTCTTAAGAGTTTTCAGAAAGGAAATTGCTCTGCCTTACTTAGACTTGGAAGCCAATTACTTGAACTGGAAATGATTATTTTTGGCATTCATTCAAATAATACATCCTGTGTGTATAAAACTGTGTGCCAGGTCGTAGAACAAAAAGATAAATCACTCAGGCCTCTAAGTCTCTATGAGCCTACTATTTAATGGGCCGGAGGGGTTAATGGAAAGCTTCTGTTTCCAGCAATATGTCAGGTATGAGACTTAGAATTCAGGCTAGTCCATCTTGAAAGTAAATAGAACAAAGGCTGAGGTAATGAGTCACAGGTTGGTACAAAAAAAAAAAACAACTATTAACTCACATAAACAATAGAGCTCCTAGAATGCATACACAAATAAGATAAGGGAAGAAAAGGGAAGGGACAGAAAGGGCATCATAGAAGAAGTGATAAGATTTAAGTGACATCTGAGAAAGACTGTACACCCTGCAGTACTCAGCCAATGGGGGATTGGGGGAGGGGCTGGCCTGTGCTTTGTCTGGGCTTGGTGACCAATTTTACAAAATCATTTAACAAGGCCTTGCTCTCACTAAATTGAGTTTAGATTGGATTTCTCAAGTGTTTGTTGGGTTAATACTTGAGTAATTTGTTGGCGAATTCATAAGGGATAAAGAACCCTGTTCCCAACTGTCCTCCATAGATCCATCCGGAGGGTCTTGGTTGAGGGGTTTACACTGATCCACAAGTTGCCAAGAAGAGCCAGGATAGTGCCCTATGTCCTAACAGTCCTTCTCACAGCATTGCTGAAATAGTATGAAAATGGTGAGAAGAGCTTTTCTTAATGCCAAAAATTACTTTCACCTTAAGCCAAACCCTGAAGTCCTTGGCCATTTTCCCAGTAGGCTTTGTGTGTCCCAACATAAACAATGGGGGAGAGGGGCAGAGTGTAGGGAGGATATAGCTTGTGGCTGGGTTTCTCAACCTTTTCCAAACTGGTTTCACAAACACTGAAGAATATTGTTTGGAGGGGGTTCTGGTTGAAAGCGTGCCTCAATAGCGAAGTCTTAACAGTTGTTCATTCTTGTAGAGCTGGTACTTCATTGTAAGAATGAATTTGTCATGAGAAAAATGATAGCAAGGAAATGGTGTTTCTTACCTTGGCTCTATGTGTAAAGGGAGATTTTATTGTCTGAATTCACGGCAGTTAGTGTATGGCTTGAAAAATTCCAAGCAAGGAAAGTAATTTGCAGTGGATTCCAGGTGAATGACTTTAGGCAGCTAGTAGAAGAAAAAGCAAATCCTTTACAGAGGAAATCAACTTGTACCCAGTCTTCTAAGATTTTCACTAGTAACATTTCAAAGATGCTAGTAGCTCATAGCATTCATGACCCAGGGATGTCATGAATAAGCTCGCAAGCAAATCAAATTACAAAACACAATGAGATAAGGCGCCTCCTCCAAGAGTCAAGACAGTAGTAGGAGAATCTAAAATCAGATACTTGGTGTGTATAAATGTTGTTGTTACGTGTCATAGAGTCAGAACCAAGTCTTAGCTGACCTTCCAGCAGGTTCTCTGCAAATTGCACAGGAAGAGGTTGCCCATCTTCTGCAAGAACAGCTGGTGGATAGGAACCAAGTGCCTTTGGGTTAGCAATGCAGCCCCTTACCACGAGGCCATGACAGCTCCTGTATTTATGTATAAATAGCACAGTCTAAAGGAGTTCTGGTGGACTCATAGTAAGAAGCTGTGTTGCGATCCCAAAGGCATGCAATTCAAATCTACCAGCTGCTCCCCTGGAGAAGGATGGGCAATCTCCTCCTGTGTGATTAACTGCATCTGAAAACCGTTCAGAGGGTCAGCTCTGAGTTAGTGATGACCTGATGGCACAGTACACAGTACAGTCTAAAAGCAGAGTCTTAATTCCATTTTCAAATCTTGACACAAGTCTGGAATCCAAACTGGATTTTTCAAAGCTGTCTTTCCAAAAATCAGTCTCTTAAACTTTGGTGTTACTTTGGATCCTAGCCCTCACTGACAACATTCCTTTCCTTTAAGATCTGGCCTGTGCAGACTATCTAATCTACTTTCAAAGGGTCTTTAGCATTGGAGGCAAATAGATGCAAGATGAATCTTTTATCCTAATCTTTACAATGGACCTCTAGATACTGATAATGTTATTGTTATCGTTATCAGCACAACTGATAGTGACACTAGGAACAAAAATTCTGAACCCAGTTCTATCCTACACCATCCTCACACTTCCTGACACACAAAAGACCATTGCAGTAGTCACCATATCAGTCCACCTAGTTGAGGATCTTCCTCTCCTTTGCCAACCCTCCACCATTCCCAGCATCATGTCCTTCTCCAAGGAATAGCACCTCCTAACAACATGTCCCAAATATGTGAGGTGAAGCTTCATCATTCTTGCCTCCAAAGAGCACTCTGGTTGCACCCTCTCCAAGACATTTCTGTTCTCTATCCGTTCTGTTGGCCGTCCATGGGATGTTCAGTGCTCTTCTCCACCACCACAGCTCAAAGGTAAACATGATTATGGAAAAATAGATTAACAGAAAAACTGGTTCTCTACACTGTCCTGGAACTACCCTGTAGTAAATGGAGTGGCATGTACCTTTTTCCAATCAGGTAATTTCACTTATGTATTATGGACAACCACTGCCAAATTCTCCTTCCATATATCCTGCTTTTAACCCCTAAGAACTAATATTGTAACTGTTAGTTCCTGATCCAGCAATAGAAGAATGCACCTGGTTTTGTTGTCCAGGTGAACAGCCATGTCCGCTCTATGACAATATTTTCCTCAGTCCAGATCCTCCATATCCCTCGGTAAACTTTATTTGCTTTTATTTAAGCAGGCTCTGTGATTTTGTGCAGATGGCAGCAAATAAAACTTTTTTTTTCAGATATTAAATCTATAAGACACAGGTTAGAAAAAAAAATTTAAATAACTATAAATAAAAGATAATTTCAATAACAAGAGCAAAGAACAAGCAAAAACAAAGTAGAAGCCTTAAAATAAAATTGAAGTTTTAAAAATCTGTGGACTAAAAAAAAAATCTGTGGACTGAATGAGCAGATTAGATCTTACAGAAAAGAAAATTATCAACCTTGAAGATATAAACACAGAAATTATCTTGAATGAGAGGTAGAGAGACAAAGAAATTATGTTTGAAAATGATATTAAGAAAATAAAGACTAACTATAATATGTAAATACTTAGAGTTCCAAAACAAGAGGACAAAGAGAAAATAAAATTACAAGATAGCAGATGATAACTTTGTAATAGTACTGAAGCTTCAATTCTGAAGAGTTTGGTTGGTAGAAGGCTAAAGCGTTGCCATGTCCTCACTCTCTTTTAATTCTTGACATAAATTCAGATACAATTTGAATTTTCTGACCAGTAAATGCGTCAAATGGTTTTGTCTATCAGGAAGTCTCTTACTCTGGAAACTAAAGACAGATGAGTAAGCAAGACTAGCTATTCATTTCTGTAATAATGGATCTTATGCAGGAATTGAATGTACTATATACAGATATAGTACAGTGGAGAAGTTTAATTTCATCAATTAGAACAAAGCTGGGGGCTAGTTGTAGAACAAGCCATCATAAGCTAGTCCAAATGGAAGCTGAGGAAAAATTAAAACAAGCTTACAAAAGCCAAAATAGAACCATGAGTATATCCCACCTCAATTTATGGACCATCTCAAGAACAGTTATGATTCATTGAAGATTAATTATTGAAGACCAGATGAATTATGAGAGGACATTAAGTGCACACATAACACACACACACACAAAAGCAAAAGATCATTAAAAAGACAGGACACAAAGAAAAAATCAAAATGGATGTTAAAAGAATTTGAAAGTTCCTCATCAACACAGAAATGTTAAGGGAAAGGGGGTAAAATGAACAAAAAAAATTTAATAAGAAATGAACAGAATATTTCAAAAGGTAGCTCCAAAGATACAGCTAAGTATTAAGCGAAATCAATCAAGTCCCACAGCCTGAAAACCTAGAGATAAGAACACATTGAACATTTTTCAAGTTGAAAGAACTGAAGAGAAGGTTCATGCCTCTGAGTTATAATACTGAAGGATTTTATGGCAAATTACAAAATGATGCAGGAAACATAAAAAAAAAGTAAAATAGAAAACCCCACAGTTCAACTTTGAGCCAAACTATTGTTGTTGTTAGGTGTTGTTGAGCCAACTATGCCCCTTGTGACCCTATGAACAAACAGACTGAAATCTTGCCCTATCCTCACAATGTCTGCCTTACTCAAGCCTATTATCACAGTCACTGTGTCAATCTGTCCTATTTTGGGTCTTCCTTTCTTTCATTGATCCTTTACCTTCCCAAGCAAATGAAACAATAGACAGGCCTATATCAGTGACGCCAGGGGGCCATCCAGTCATTGGATTAACCACCTATATATGGTCAAAAGAGCAGCATTTGCCCAAAGATAAAATCCATAAGACAGAAAGGGGTAGGATAGAAGAGTTAATGGAGATGAGAATTACATAAGAAAGTGGGAATGGTACAATTACATTGTGGGTATTGTAATTAATGTTATAAAACAAAGTAAGTATGGATGGTTGAAGGGAAAATAAATTTTATTTGTAAACTTGCACTTAAATCACAAAAACATCCACCCCTTCCCCATTCCCTTTCCCACTCACCCATGTCTGCCCCGTTTTAGAATAGCAGTGCTAAGCAGTATTTATCCTTTTGGAACTGAGATGTTTCATTTAACATAATGTCCTCAGGGTTCCTCCATGTTGTGAATGGAGAAGAGGTAGATAGAAAATGAACATTGAATTGGAACAGAAGAGGGGCAAAACTGTTTGAAAGAAGTATATGATTCTACATTATATGCATGAGAACAGTTTGCAACAGGGTGACACTGGGGGGAAGGGGCAGTAGGGAAGGAGGAAATGTGCAATAATGAATAAACTAAAAAAGAAAAATTATTTTAAAAATTATAAAAATAAAAACAAAATGAGGGCTTGAGGGGAGGAATATTTACAAGTTTAGAAACCCAATGTCAGAATTTACTTGAGAACATTGAGAGTGTGTGTGTGTGTGTGTGTGTGTGTGTGTGTGTGTGTGCATAAGTGTCTGACTTTATAACACAGATTCTCACAAACAGCACATATAATCAGATGATCATCTGGCTATTGTGGAGATTTTTAATACATTTCATCACTAATAATAGATATTATATTTAATGTTTCTTTTGTGTAATTTGATTATGTTCTCATTCTTCAGTATTCACTTGCACTTGCAGATGTTTAACCAGAGACTGACTATCTGGATTGCTTTGCTAAAGTTTATAGGAGGATTTGAGAGACAGAGAGATGTTACTTTGGAATACTAATGGAAAAAAGAAAAGGACTTTATAGATAACTCTCAATTTTCTGACTGAAAACATCATCCTCAATTCCACGGGTAATCCAGATGACATAGAGCCTTTCACAAACGGAATTGTTACTACAACTGACAAAATGCCAATATCATCTAACTCTTCATCATAAGAGTAACTTTTTATGATTTGTGTCTTTTTCATGCACTTATATGTATTAAATATATTGGAAGTTTATTTGAAAAAGACAAAGGTTAGATTAATAAAGTTACTGATAAATAAATGAATAAAAGACAATACTAATGGGGCAAAAGAAATAAAGAAAATAGAAGAAATACACAGAATTACTGCCCAAATACACCATTGACTGTACTGATGAGCATGGAACCATTGCAGAAGATAGCATATGACTAAGAAGCCAATTATGCTGAGGGAAGATATCTGAGCTGCATTGAAGTCCCTGGTAAAAATAAAGATTCTGGGAATGAATGCAATATCAATGAAGGTGTTCAAACAAATAGATGCAACCCTGAGTGTGTTAGCTCATTTATGCTGAGAAATTTAGAAGACAATTAACTGATCAAATCACTGAAAGAGATTAATATTTATGCCCATGGAAAAAAAAAAGAAATCCAACATAATATGGAAATTCTCAAACAATAGAATTACTATCTTACTCATACAAAATCTTACAAGAAGTGTTTAAAAATATCCAGTTGTTGTTGTTGTTATGCGCTTGGGACTCATAGCGACCCTATTTACAATAGCCCTAAACTCTGCTCTGTCCTGTGCCAATC
>NW_006399780.1:326440-327357 GCF_000299155.1 Elephantulus edwardii | reverse complement strand
TTTTTTTAATGGGATGAAGACACCTTCCTTATCCCTTTTCTAAAACTTAAAAGAAGGTTGGTACACTTACTGGGCTTTCAATGAGCACTTGATTATGTTGTTAGAGGCCAGCAAGTTGATGAAAAGCACTTGATTGCTGTTGTTGTGGTTCATCAAGTGCACTATGACTCCTAGGAACTGTTTGGACAACAGATCTGAAGCTAGCCCTACCCTGCACCACCCTCATGATCTATGATATACTTGTGCACATTGTTACAATCACTATATTAATCCACCTTGTTGAAGGTCTTGACTTTGTTGTTGTCATATGCTGTCAAGTCACCTGTGACTCATATCAACCCTACATACAACACGTATGAATGAACCTTGCTCTCTTCTGAACCAATCTTATTGTCTCTGACACACAAACTCCCATTGCCCCAGTCACTGCGACAATCCATCTCAACCAGGGTCTTCCTCTCTTGTGCTGTCCCTCCACTCTCTCAAGCATGGCATCACTCTCCAAGGACTGGTCTTCCTTGCAACATGCCCTAAGTGTGTCAGATGGAGCTTTAGAATCCTTGCCTCTAAGAAGCAGCCTAATTTCACCCTCTCCGGGGCAAAACTGTTTGTTCTCCTAGAAGGACACTCAGGTACTAAGGCCTACTAGAGTACAAGTCAGTAGATATTTATAGAAAATAGGTCTTGAAAAACAACTAGGAGATATCATCTCACCCCAGTCAGAATTGCAAAATTTAACAGAACAGCAAGCAACAAACGCTGGCGAAGTTGTGGAGAAACTGAAACTCTTATTCACTGTTGGTGGGAGTGTAAAATGGTGCCACCACTGTGGAAGGCGGTATGGCGCTTTCTCAAAAAATTGCAAATAGAGATACCATTTGACCCAGCAATTCCACTACTGGGAATATACCCCAAAG
>NW_006399780.1:304730-326340 GCF_000299155.1 Elephantulus edwardii | reverse complement strand
ACTCAAAATGCCCCATGCCAGTCCATCTCATCTCGCCAATGCCTAGTATGTCAATATTTATGCATTCCATTTCTTCCTTAACAATATCTAATTTTCCTACATTCATGGTCTCACATTCCATGTCCCAATCACCAGTGTCTGCTTACAACTGTTCCTCTTCCTTTGTATTTCCATACTTGAAAACCCAACCTCCTTTGCCTTTTCTGTTATCTAAATGTGTTCTGTTGTACATAGGGTTTTCATATGTACAACCTATGTACAAAACATCTGGAAAGAAAAAAAAAATAGCTGGAGCAGTACATTGACAATGAACTACCAGAAACTCAACCTGGATTTAGAAGAGGCTGTGGAACAAGGAATATCATTGTGAATTAATGTCATATGGATTTAGTCTGAAAGCAGAGAGTACACAGAAGATATTTACTTTCTTAAATTGACTATGCAAAGGCATGATATTGTTTGAATAATAATAAATTTTGGAGAACACTACATAAACTTGTGTTTATGTAGAACTTGTACATACATCAAGGAGCAGGTGTTTTGACAGAACAATGGGATACTCTAAGGCATAAAAATCAGGAAAGATATTTGTCAGCGTGAGTAGGTATGGTATACAATTGAATGTTGTTGTTGTTGCTGCTATATGCTGTCAAGTCACCTGCAACTCATAGCGACCCTATGTACAACAGCTCTAAACCCTGCTCTATCCTGTGCCAATCTTATTGTCTCTGACACACCTATCCTCGTGACCCCAGTCATAAATCGATCCATCTCATCGAGAGTCTTCCTCTCCTGGGCTGTCCCTCCACTCTCCCAAATATGATGTTCCTCTCCAAGGACTGGTCCCTCCTTGGGATATGTCTAAAGCATGTCAAACGAAGCTTCAATCTTTACCTCCAAAGATTAGCCTGGTCTCACTCTCACTAGGACACTTGTTTGTTCTCCTAGCAGTCCATGGTATATTCAATCCTCTTTTCCAGCACCACAATTCAAAGGCATCAATTCTCCTATCATTCCTAGTCATTGTCCAGCCTTCTGATGCATAGAAAGTAACTGCAAAGACTATGGCCTGGACCATGCACACTTTAGTCTGCATACTGATATCTTTTCTCTTCAGTACTTTGGAGAGAGAAGTCTCTGACATCAGACTTTCCCAATGCAATTCATCTTTTAATTTCCTGGCTGCTGGTACCAAGAGTGTTGATTGTAGAGCCAAGCAAAATAAAGTTGTTAACAATCTCAATCTCTTCACCATCTATCATGATGCTGCCAATTGGCTCAGTGGTGGGAGTCTTGTTTTCTTGATGTTGAGCTTCAATGCATATTGAAGGCTCCAGTCCTTGACCATCAGAAGCAAGCACTTCAGGTCCTCCTAAGTTTCAGCAAGCAGGGTTGTGTCATCTGTATAACACAGATTGTTGAGTTTTCCTCCAATCTGAATCCACATTTCTCCTCAAAGAGTCCAGCCTCCTGGGTAATCTGTTTTGCAGATAGATTGAAAATGTATGGAGTTAGGAAACATCCCTGGTGTACAGCCTTCCCAACTTTGAACCATGCAGTGTTTCCTTACTCTGCTCTGATAACTGCCTCCTGGTCCAAGTATAGGTTTCTTATAAGCATGATCAAGTGTTCTGGTATTCCTATTCTTCTCAGAGTTAGCCACACTTTGTTGTGATCTACACAGTCAAATGCCTTTGCTTAGTCAATGAAGCATAGATAGACGTTCCTCTGGTACTCCCCACCTTCAGCCAAGGTCCATCTAACATTAGCTATAATATCCCTAGTATCATGGCCTCTTCCAAACCCAGCCTGAACTTCTAGCAATTCTCTGTTGGTGAGCTGTTCCAGTCATTTTTTGGATAATTTTCAGCAGAATCTTGCTTGCATGTGATATTAATGATATTCTTCTATAATTTCCACACTCTGTCGGGCTTTCTTTGGAGTGGGAACAAACATAGATCTCTTCCAGTCAGTGGGCCAGGTGATTGTCCTCCAGATTTCTTGGCACAACTTGGTGAGCACATCCAGGGCAGTGTCTATTGAAATCTGTCAATTGAGTAGCTTGAACTTTTCCCTTCATCACCATAGGCTCTTTCTTATGTTGTTTCATTAAATTCTTCTATGTCTGCTAATTCCTTTTGGTACAATGACTCTGTATACTCTTTTCCACTTCTTTTGTTGTTGTTGTGTACCATTGAATCAGATCCAACTGGCACAGGAAGAAATTGCCCCTTCTTCTCCAGCAGAGAGATTTGAACCACAAGACTTCGGGGTTGCTGTACAGCTTCTTGGCAGTAGGCCACCAGAGCTTCCTCTTCCATCTTCTTAATGCTTCCTGGATCATTCATTCAATACTCTGCCCAAAGCATCCTTAAGTATTGCAACTCGAGGCTTGACTATGTTCTTCAGTTCCTTCAGCGCACATTTCATTATAATACTTTACTTTGTCTTCCCGCACTGCCCTTTGAAATGTTCTGTTCAACTTCTTAATATCTTGATGCGTTCCCTTTGCTTTGGCTACTCAGCACTCTAGTGCAAAATTCAGAGTCTCTTCTGACATCATCTTCATCTTTTCTTCCTCCTCTATGTTTTCTTCCCCCTGTATTCTTTCTGGATGATATTCTTGATATCCTCCCACAGCTCATCTTATTTTCTCTCATTAGTGTTCAAGGCCTCAAACCTATTCCTGAGATGGTTTTGAATAGGATACCTTTTTGCATCTTTCCCCAGGACCTATTTAATTTATAGGGAGCTCTAGTAGATTCGTGGTAAGGAATTGCACTGTCAAAAGAAAAGTATGAAGTTGTAATCTACCAGCTACTCCCCTGAAGAAAGATACACAATCTCCTCCCATGCTATTTACTGTCTCTGAAAATGCACTAGAGGGTCAGCTATGTGTTGATTTCAACTCAACAGTAGACAACAACATCATTCAATCTATATATTGAATAAATAAGAAGCTGGACTATTACTGATTAAACGCAAAGACTATATTTTCCAGAATAGATTACACCTCAGTATAAAGAAAAGAAAAATGTTCACAACTGGACCAGTAAACATACGATAATAAATGGGGGAAAGGTTGAAGTTGTAAAGGGTTTCATTTTACTAGGCTTTACAATCATAGGCATGGAAGCTGTCATCAAGATATCAAAAGCAGGGGGAGCTCTGGTGGCCTAGTGACAAGGAGCTGCAACTACAATCCCAGAGGCGAACAGTTCGAATCCACCAGATGCTCTGCCGGGGAAGGAGGGACAATCTCCTCCTGTACCAGTCAGATCTGATTTGACGGTACACGCACACACACACACACAAAAAGATATCAAAAGCAGCTGCAAAGGACTTCTTTGAAGTGCTAACGAGCACTACACAATGTGGCTGAGTCTGGAAAACCTTATTGCTGAGTGAAAATCTTAGTCACAAAAGACAAATACTGCATAAGACCCCGGTTACAACAAAAGGATGGATAAAAAAGGGGGATAAGGGAGAACGGTAAAATAATGGCTAGACAATGCACACTGCACTGGAATAGGTAGAAAAATCTGAAAGGAACTGACTGTTAGACATTATATGCATGACAATGAACAATATGTAGCAGGGTAGGGACGATAATGTGTTTGTATGAGCAATGAAGAGTCTTTGCACCATTTTACAATCCCACCAACAATGTATAAGAGTTCCTTTCTCACCACATCCTCTCCAACATTTATTATTTGCTGCCATGTTAAACTTTGCCGCTGTTAATGGAGTGAGATGGTACCTCATTGTGGTTTTGATTTGCATCTCTGTTATTGCCAGTGATTTGGAGCATTTCTTCATGTGTCTGCTTGCCATTCTAATACCATCTTCTGTGAAAATTCTTTCCATGTCATCTGCCCATTTTGTAATTGGGTTATCAGTCTTTTTCTTGTGGAGGCTCAGGTATTCTGTAAACTTTTGTATTAAGACTCTTGTCTGAGATGGTATTACCAAATGTTTGTTCCCAGTCTGAGTTTTCTTTTCACCCAATTGGGAAAAGTTTTTGATGCACACATGAATTTAATCTTTAGAAGGTCCCAGAAATCCATTTTATCCTCTTCAGATTGTGCATTCTGGTTGTTTTTGGTAGTCTCTTTATACCTTGGACTAGCACTTCTAAGCTTGATCCCAGTTTGTCTCTTCTGAACGATATTCTGGAAGGCAGTTTGGTACTTCCTCAAAAAGCTGAACATAGAAATTCCATATGACGCAGCTATTCCACTACTTGGAATATGTTATTGTTGTTAAGTGCTTTTGTGTTGTATATGACTCATAGTGACCCTATCAAAGAAAGACCTGGACACTTGTATAACTTTCATCGTTTCTCCAAGTTCACAGAGTTTCCGGAGGCAATCTATTTTGGAAGTGGATGCCATCCTGCTTCCAAGCTTGTTTTAATCAAAGAGTTCCACCAAACACAGTCCACCGTGGATAACAATTATCACATTTGACACATCAGTGTCGAGGTGTTTATAGCATCGCAGCAACCACAAGTTACCCTGAGAAAATGAGAACTGAGGCACAAACTGAGATTAGTACACCAGTATTCACAACAGTATTATTCACCATCACAAGAACGTGGAAAAAGCCAAAATGTCCAACCACAGACAAAGGGATTGAGAAATTGTGGTATATTCACACAATGGAATACTATACAGGCACACAGGAGCAATGATTTTGTAAATTATTACCTAACTTGGAAGGGACTGGAGGATATTATGCTGAATGAACTAACTCAGTCCCACAAGGATAAATATTGTATTAAACCATTATTGCAGAATGAGTATAAGGCTCCAAGAGAGTTGGGAGAGGGTAGAAGCAGAGGGATGAGGATGTGCAGTGGGAGGGGGGATTAATCATGGGGTTATACAATTTGATGGAGGGCTGGGTGAGGGAAATTGAAAGAATTTGTTTTAAAACGATGTATTCTAATTTTGTAAATAAACTAGCTGTTGTTGTTGTTGTTGTTGTTAGGTGCCGCTGAGTCGCAGACAACTCATAGTGACCCTATAAACTAAACGCCTGAGCACTGTTCATAGAGTTTCCAGAGGCAAGCCATTTCGGAAGTGGATGCCATTCCTTCTTCCAAGCTTGTTTTAATTTTGGAGCTCAGCCGAACACTGTCTACCATGGGTAACCATTATCACATTTGGCACATCAGTGTCACAGTGTTTAGCATCAAAGTAACCAGGAGTTACCTCTGTACAGCAATGCACAGACCAGTGCTATACTACTTAGAAAAATGTTTGAAAGAAAAACAATTTGAACCACGCCTTTGGGGCATGAAGCCACTGTCTGCCTTAAACCCTAGGCCAAGCCTCAAGGGCCTTGCTCCTGGGAGGAAGGGCAGTCCTGCATATCAAACACAAGCCCAAAAAAGCACTCGACCCAATAAACTAGTAGAAAATTAAAAAAAAAAAAAAAAGAAACAGAGAAAAAGAATCTTTGTAAACTTTCACTAAAATCACAATTTGAAAAAAAGAAAAATTGCTGAAGAGCAACGATGTTGCTTTTAAAACTAAGATACTCCTGGCAATGCTATTTGCAGTTGTTTCACATGCATGTGAAAATTGGACAATGAATCAAAAAGATTGAGTTGTGCGTTGGTGAAGAATATTGAATACACCATGGACTGCCAAAAGCACAAACAAGTCTGTCTTGGAGGAAATGCACTTAGAGTGCTTCTTAGAAGCAAATGTGAGATTTCATCTCAAATATTTGAACATATTGTCAGGAAGGGCCAATCCTTGGAGAAGGAGACCATGTTTGAAAAAGTAGAAGGTCGATGAAAGAGAGGAAGACCCTCAACAGGATGTATTAACGCACAGGCTGCAACAGTGGTTCTAAGCCCAGTAAAGACTGGGAGGATAGCACAGTTAGGGACACGGTTTTGTTCAGTTATACTTAGAGTTCCTGTGAGTTGTGGCTGACTTGAGAGTCTTTAATATCAGGAGGGAGCTCTGGTGGCCTAGTGGCAAGAAGCTGCACTGCATTCCCCAGAGGTGCTCAGTTCGAATCCATCAGATGCTCTGCTGGAGAAGGATGGACAATATCCTCCTGTACCAGTCAGATCTCATTTGATGGTACATGCACAAAATATAATAATAAAATAAAATAAAAAATTTTAAAAAAGAAGTTATTTAAAAAAAAAAAAAACACCAAACATCATCAGGAAGAGAAGAGTTGAAAGTAATTACAACTGCCAGCCAAGTTTGTAATTGTTGTGTTGTTGTTGTTAGGTGCTGTCAAGTCAAGTATGACTCATAGTGACCTTATGAACAACAGATCTAAACATTGGCCTATCCTACTTATGTCATCTTCACAATTTCTGACACAAACAGGTAAGTTTAGGGAGAGGTTATTCACTCACAGGACAGAGAGAACCAAAATACTTGCCTGGTTATGATTTGCCAAGAATAACAGCATGGCCACGAGTCATGATCTGACCCCAGAGTATGCAGGTGGTTGAAGATTCAGAACCAAACCTGTAAGCTTTTTAAATCTGTCTATATTCCAGCCTTTGTCCTTTGCCTAATTCTTTAGTCCTGCTTGTAACAGTAATGGATTGTAACTACAGCTAGCTATAATCTGGAGATGATTTTCTTCATAAAAAGTAAAGCAGTAAATGTGATTCAGAGGAGCTCCTCTGTCATCATGTGGATGTTTCCCCCTTATTCTGGAATTGTTTGGTCTTGGTCCTGTTTATACTTCATTCTTGTTTTCCCCCTAGAACATAATACTTTTGAAGGTCTTCAATGTTCCTATCAATACAGCTCAACAGATTCACAAAAAGATTAAAAGACAAAACAAAGCTACACAGATCAGAGTGAAATTATAGAGTCTCCCACCCAGAAAGAAAATTAGATCGTCACAAAGGAAGGATAAGTAAACTATTGACTTCTACATAGTAATTACAGAAGCCAAACACCAGTGGATGACTCTCTCAAAGTGTTCAGATAAGGGGGAAAATATTACTCTATGATCATTTCACAAAGCAACAGCATTACAAATATAAGAGTGAACATGTCTAAAAATGAGTAAGCCATCAATTTATTTCATTTAAGGAAATCCTAAAGTGGGTACTTGAGAAAAAAAAACCCAAAAAACAGCCCAAATAGAGTTTCAGAGATGCAGGAAAGAAAAATAAATGAAATGAAATGCAGAAACATCAACATTCTAGGCTTTAGTGAGATGGGATAGACCTGCATCACTTTGAAGTAGACAATCACATGATGTACTAAAACAGAAGAAGAATGGTGCTGTATTCATAGTTAAAAAGAGAATTTCAAGTTATATCCTGGTTGTGAGTGGTAGGATACCATCCGTGTGCAGACAAAGAAGACCTGTAATATGGCTATTATTTAAATATGTGCACCAACAAATAAAGCCAAAGAGGAGAAAACTGAAGATTTTTTTCCCAAATTTCCCAGTCCAAAATTGACCAAACATGCAATCAAGATGTGTAGATGATTATTGCTGATTGGAAAGCAAATGTTGGAAACAATGAAGAAGGAATGGTAGTCAGAAAGTACAAACCTGCACTGCAGTCCCAGAGGGTATGAGGTCTGAATCCACCAGATGCTGTGCTGGAGAAGGAGGAACAATCTCCTCCTGTACCAGTCAGATCTAATTTGATGGTACACATACACAAAATAATAATAAATTTAAAAAAAAAGAAAGAAAGTGCAAACCTGGTGACAGAAATGAGGTTGCAAATCAAATGATCTGATTTTGTGCACTCAATGATTTATTCATTACAAACACTGAACACAAATACCGTTTTTTGAAAATGCACTATCTTAACACATGGATCTTACCTGATGGACTGATAAAAATCAGCTTGACGATGTATGACTGTGGAAACAATCAGTGGAGATGTTCAGTATCAGCAGCCAAAAGCAGACCAGGTGCTCACTGTAGAACAGACCATCAATTACTCATGTGCAAGTTCAAATTGAGGCTGAAGAAAATGAAAATAAACCTACAAGAACCAAAATATGATCTTGAGTCTATCCTACTAGAATTTAAACATCATCTCAAGAATAAGTTGAAGCATTGAACACCAGATGATTTGTGGGATGAAATAAAGAATATCATCCATAAAGAGAGCAAAAGGTTATTGTGTGCCAAGACAGAGAGAAAGAAAACACCAAAAGAGACGTCAGAAGATACTCTGAAAATTACACTAGTGTTGAGAAACCAAAAGAAAGGGAAGAGATGTTGAAGAGCTGAACGGAAGATTTCACACAGCAGCATAAGAAAACAAAACAAGGCATTATCCCGTAATGCAGAATGTGCAAGAGCTGGAACCGGAGAATTGAAAGGGATTTTTACTGCACAGCTAATCCAAAGACACGTAGTTCACATCTGCTAGCTGCACCACAAGGAGAAAGATGGTCACTCTCCTTCCATGTGATTTCCTTGCCTCTGAAAATCCTCTTGAGGGTCAGCTATGAGTTACTTCCAACTTGATGATATTTAACAGCAATAACAGCACTTAGAGCAAATACAAACAAATATTGACTCTATGAAACAACAATAGTAGTGTCTCATTATAAAGGATGAAAATATTGTTGGATGACAAGGTAAACCATTTTCTTGCAAGGCATCATTGTTTATAGCCTATGCTAATCTCTGAATGTTACAATTTTAGAATCAAACAAACTCAAACTCATTGCTGTGGAATCAGAATTGACCCATAGTTGACCCTCCAGTGGGTCTGGGGCTATAAATCACATAGGAAGAGACTGTCTGTCTTTACTCAAAAGATCTGTTGGTAGATTCAAACTGCCAGAGAGGCCCTCTTTTTCAATGAGCAGTACAACATCCCTATGTACTTTTATTTGTTGTTGTTAAGAGCTGCAGAGTACAGCATGACTCACAACGACCCTATGAACAACTGATCTGAATCCTCTCCCATTCTACCCCCCAATCTTTATCAGTGCCACACTTGAGCCGTTGTTACCAGCACCATGCCAATCCATCTTGTTGTGACCCTCTACCCTTCCAAGCCTGATGTCCCTCTCCACAGAACAGCCTCTCCTAACAACTTGCTCAACGTATGTGAGAAGAAACTTCACTATCTTTATCTCCTAGGAGCAGTTCATGTGATATCGAGTACTCTTCTCCAATATCACAGCTCAAAGATATCAATTCTTCTCCTATAGACCATATTCATTGTCCAGCTCTCAAATGCATAGCAGGTGGTTGGAAAGACTGTAGATTGAATTAAACACACTTAGGTGCACCTCACTCTTTAAATTGACATCATTGCTCTTCAGTGCTTTGGAAAGGTCCCTGACATAGACTTTCCCAATATTATCTGTTTCCTAATGTCTTAACTGCTGGAACCAAAGGTGTTGACTGTGGATCCAAGCAAGATTGAATCAGTGACAATGTCAATCTTTTCTCCATCTATCATGATGTTGCCTATTGGCCCAGTGGTGAGGATTTTCGTTTTCTTGATATAGAGACATAAGGCACTCATATACCAATACACTGGTATTTATTTTGATAGAGAATAGAAAGAAGATGTTAGTTAACTTTGATTCCTATCATAGTCTTTTCAATCACTTACTACGCATCTGAGAGCTGGAAAGTGAACAAGAATTGATGCCTCTGTGTTGTGGTATTGGAGAAGAGTACTGATTATCCCATGGACTGCCAAAAGAACAAACAGATACGTCCTGGAGAAAGTGCAGCCAGAGTGCTCTTCGGGGGCAAAGATGACAAAGCCTTGTTTCACATAATGTGGCCATGTGGCTATGAAAGGCTATTCCTTGGAGAGGATATCATGTTGGAAAGTATTTCTCCCCTATCATGTTGAGGTCACCATATGTTGCACTTCTCTCACAAGCAGCAAAGTGGCAGGAGATGAAATGAACTACTTAAGACTTTAGTCAGAGCTAAGGGAACAAGCTGGAATGAGGGATGCATGGCTGGGAGAGGGAGGAAGAAAATGTGCAACAATGAAAAAACATTCTTTTTTTTAAAAAAAAAAAGAGCTAAAGGGAGAGCAAATCACGGCTGAGTGTCCTCTTGACCTACAGTTCTCTTAGCTTTTATCTGAGAAGGTTTAAAATGTTGACTCGAGTTATAAAGTAAGATGTTGTTTACTTCTTTGCTGCTCCCAAGGCCATATCCATATCAAAAGGCAGAATCAAGGTTTTGCATGTACCACAAACATATCTTTAAGATAGAGTATCCTTTTGTCCTGGTTACATTCTTTTAATCTAGGCAGTTCCTGTCTTGGTCAGTTTAGCCAGAAAAAAATGGAGTGTGGGAGAAAAAAGAGGAAGACACTCAGCCAGATGGACTGACATAGTCAAGTATGTCAGAGGATGGCTGAGGACAGGAAATTGCTGTGGGTCATAGTCATGTTAAATGGCTAAAATAAACACTACAAGAACTTTGAAACAACAGAAGTGAAAGAATTCATTTTTAAAATTAACTTTTTGAAAGAAGGCAGACATGCTGGATGGATATTGTACTCTTCACTCATTCTAAGATAGGCAACCTCCACTGCCGCAGTGGGAGTCTCTATGGCTTTATGTTCAGTTCTACCAATGGAAGGCACTGAAGGAAATGGAATGGAGGAGGATAATCCATATGTGTTGGTGCTGGTTTTTTAGTTTCTTTCTTACCTCTTAGCTTCTGGCTGTGGCAGTCCTAGTTGAAACTATTAAGTAGAAGTTCCTGAAGTTTCATTTAGACAGCATAGTTTCAACTCCATTTTCTCTTTCACTTCTTTTATTTTAAAACATCTTTCCAGTGTTCTTACTAATCTTTGGGTAACATTTTGTTTCCCTGTTTTATTCTCAAACTTTTCAATACTTTCTTTTTCCTTTCAATATTTTCTCTTTTTTAAAATATTATAATTTTAAAGGGAGCTCTGGTGGCCAAGTGATAATAAGCTGCACTGCAATCTCAAAAGTGCACGGTTCAAATCCACCAGCTGCTCCCCTGGAGAAGGAGGAGGGACAATCTCCTTCTGTGCCAGTGGGATCCAATTTGACTGCACACCAAATTAAAAATAAATAAATAAAATTAATTTTAAAAATAATTATTTTAACAGAAGTTTACAGAAAAGTTGGATTTTCATTCATTCACATTTTCCTCCCTCCTCTTTTCCCCCGCTCTTCCAGGCCTTCCAGTATTTTTTTTTTACCTTCCAGCATTTTTATAGTCCATTTTCCTGCTATGAAACACATAGATTAGTTTCTGTTTTGGTGGTTGGACATTAAATGATATAGTGAAGAAAAGAGAAGCAGAAAAGGACAAATAACACAAAACCATATGATTAAAATAAATACAAACGAGAAACTAATTATGTGACACTGGATTAAAATCTCATATTAAAAGACAAATATTTATTAAAAAGAAGAAAAAAATCTAGCTATTAACCAGATACACTTAAAACACAAAAACAAATTTTAAAAACAAAGGTGCTAAAATATATAACATCAAAAGAAAGTTAACTACCTTATTATCAGACAAAATAAGATTTAAAGTAAAAAAAAAATCTGAAATAAGCCAGGTCACCAAATAATGATAAAAAGGTTCAATTCAGTCATCAGTGATGTGGTCTCAGCCCGATAGTGTGACTGATGCCAGATCAGGGCACCTGTGGGGAGAGGGTGGTCACGCAGAGCAAGGCCAAGGCCAAGGATGGCGTCCTCTTCCCTGTTTAGGCTTCTCTCAGAGGCTCTGCGTTTTATTAAATTCATCCAAAAAACAACAATAACAACAAAAAATTTCATTCAAGAGGCAAAATATAACAATAAAAAAATAACAATCCTACACTTTTTTCCCACCCAATATTGTAATCTCAAATATAAAAAGAAACAATTGACCTCAAAAAGATCTCAGAACTCTCTTGTTATTATGTCAGAATCAATTCATAGTTGACCTTCCGTTGGTTTTCTGAGGCTGTAAATTGCATGGGAAGGGAACAACATCCATCTTTCTCGCTCAACGATGCTGGTGGATTTGAACTGTCAGAGAGAGGTAGCCTTTGAGTTAGCAGTGTATCTCCCCGTGGAACTAGACCACTCCGGCTCCCTAAATGAAAAGGTGCTGAGTTTTTCTTAGGTCTGGTTGAGTTAAACATGACTCATAGTGACCCTGTGAACCTCAGGTCTGAAAGCTGCCCTACCTGTGCCATCCTCCTCGTCTCTGCCTCACTAGAACCCATTGTTACAGTCACTGTGTCAATCTATCTCATTGAAGGTTTTCCTTCATTTGCTCACCCTCTACTTTTATGAGCATGATATTCTCCAAAGTTTGGCCTCTCCTAACAGCATGCCAAAAATATGTGAGATGAAGTTTCACAATCCTTCTCTCTAACGAGCATCCTGGCTGCACCCGCTCCTAGACGTATTTCATCGTTCTTTTGACAACCCATGAAATATTCAGTTCTCTTCTCCTGCACCACAACTCAAAGGCATCGCATATTTTGTCGTCTTTTCACTGTCCAACTCTGAGACGCATGTTGTTGTTGTGTTGTTTAATGCTGTTGAGTCGTAGACGACTCATAGCGACCCTATGAACAAACACCCTGAGCACTGTTTGTACATAAAGTTTCCGGAGACAAGCCATTTTGGAAGTGGATGCTGCTCCTGCTTCCAGGCTTGATTTAGTCGGGAAGCTCCAGCCAACACTGTCCACCATGGGTGCCCATTACCACGATTGGCACATCACTGTCACAGTCTTCAGCATCACAGCAACCACGAGTTACCTCTGTACAGCAACACACAGACCAGTGCTGTACAACCTGCACGTCAAACACATTCCCAGAAAAGCAGTCGACTCCAAAAGCTTGCCACGATTCCTGCACTCCCACTACGATGCTCCTTCCTTCTGGCAAGGAGAGCTTCCCAAGAGCCTGGGAGGAGCCAGCCAAACCAGTCTGAGATGCATAGTAAGTAATTTAAACAGCCACAACTTGGATCAGGATACAGGGAGAAATTAACATAGCCACAAATATAATGAAAAAATTTTCCCACACAGTTCACAATATATGACAGACCAAGATGAAGACAAATTAGTAAAGATATACCAAGAAGACAAAGATTCTCACCACTGGGCCAATTGGCAGCACCATATTTGTTGGAAAAGAAATTGAGGTTGTTAACAATTACAACTTGCTCGGATCCACAGTCAACACTCTTAACACGAGCAGTCAGGAAATCAAAAGACGAATTGCATTGGGGAAATCTGCTGTCTTGGACCTCTCCAGAGTGCTGAAGAGCAACAATGTCAGTCTAGATACAACGGTGCTCTTAATCCCGGCCGTGGTCTTTGCAATTACTTATTATACTTCAGAGAGTTGGACAATGACTAAGGATGCCAGAAGAAGAATAGATGCCTTTGAGTTGTGGTGCTGGAGAAGAATCTTGAACATACCATGGACCATCAAGAAAACAAATAGATCTCTCTTGGAGGGGGTGAAACCAAGTGTCTCCTTGGAAGCTAGGAGTTTGAAGCTCACTTACTTTGGGCACGTTGCCAGGAGAGATTGGTCCTTGGAGAAGGACATCATACTCAGAAGGGTGGATGGACAGTGCAGGAGAGAGAGACCCCGGGTGAGATGGATTGATACAGCAACTGGGGCGATGGGGGTTGGTGTGTCAGTGAGACTGGCTTAGGACAAGGAAGGATTCAGAGCTGCTGTACATAGGGTCGCTATACATCGCAGGTCTCTAATATACTATAATTAATATACTATAATATACTATAATATACTATAATATACTATAACAGGTTTGGAAGTAGGAGTGGCATCCACTTCCCAAATAACATGCCTACGGAGCCTCAGGCCTTTTGTTCATAGGGTCGCTATGAGTCATGCTCGACTCAAAGGCAATCAATAGCAACAACAACATAAAGTGAAGATGGAATGGAGTGGACATAGGAATACAAATCAGCAAAGATGTAAAGAGGTAATGCAATGGACATGGGGAAAACATGTACATTTCCTGGTTATTCTCTACTCCTCACTCTCAGACCTGTTCTCTGCTTTTCCTTGCCATGCTCTGTTTCAGAAGCATCTGATGCCACAGATGGTGTCACTCAGGCTTCCTTAATTTCTGCTTTCAAGTGAAATGAGCCAAGTAGGACCCCAGTGGATAATCAGATGGAAGGACACACAAGTCAGGATACTTTCCCTCTGCCTCCTGCCTGCTTCAGAAAAGCCTCTGGCAGTGTTATGTCTCTATAACTAGAAGTCCTGCCAAATGAATCCTACCCCACAGTTTCAACTCCAGCTCTCTTAGCTTGGGGTGTTAATGATTCCATTACCCACTTTAGACCTGCAGTTGAGAACAGCTTCGTAGATTGGTATTGCTTTGTGCCTCCTCAACCTCTATTGGTCCTGCTAATACTTGCCATAAAGAGCCCTGGTGGCATATCTTTAAATACTTGACAGTTAACCAAACAGTTGGTGGTTCTAAGTAGCTCCATGGGAGAAAGGTCTGTGAATTTACTTCCAAAAATATTCCTGCCAAGAAAACACTGTTGTGGTTCTACTCTGTAATATTGGATTGCTATGAGTTGAAACTAACTCAACACCACCAAACAATTCTCCCCATAGTTCTCTGTTAAGGATCACTCATTACATTCTCTTCAACTAAATACTGTGGGGTAAACAAAGTTAAATGACCTTTGTCACTTGAGAAATAACCCACTCAGGCTACTTCTGAGGATTTATGCTTGTGAATGGAAAATATCAGACCAGAAAAGACTAGACTCTGGAGATATGATTTAGCCTGTCATGCAAGGATGCCAACAAAAAAAATCTAGAAATACCAAGAATCAAAGAGAATTTGCTATCAGTGACATGTTTCTCCCAAACCTCACTCATGTATTTATCTCTTAGGATAATCCCGACTTTTTTTCCCCTTGATATTGAGCTTCAATCCAAAGGTCTGTAGTCTTTGACCTTTTGCAGCAAATGGTTCAAGTCCTTCTCAGTTTCAGGGAGCAAGATTATGCCACCTACATAACACAGGTTGTTGATGAGTCTTCCTCCAATCCTAATGTCACTTTCTTTCTCAGAAAGTTTAGCCTTACATATGATATATTCTATATATAATTGAAAAGATACGAAGAAAGGATACATCCCTGACTCACTTTGTTCTTTACTTAGATCCATGCAGTGTTCCTTCGCTCTATCTCATATGGTTTAGCTACGTTGCCAAGGAGAAGTATGTTGCCCTTGGAGAAGGACATCAGACTTCAAAGAGTAGAGGGTCAGTGCAGAAGAAGAAGACCATGGATAAGATGAACTGAGTTGGTGAGTATGGCAATGGGGTCAAGTGTGTTAGAAATGGTGAGGTTGGCTGAGGATAGGACAAAGTTCAAAGTCATTGTTCATAGAGTTGCTATGAATCCTAATCAACTCAATGGCACACAGCAACAAATACAACAGAGCAGTCTATGAGTTCTGTGAGTCATTTCTGCAAATTATCGAACCCAAAACAGAAGACAAAACAGCAGGCAGAAGAAAGAGTGTCCTTTGGATTCCCAAACTTGTGGTTCTTGTGTGCTGCCAAATTGGAACCAATCCATAGCTGACTGGGTTTTCAGAGGCAATTAATAGAGAGGTGATTGCACTTCTTCTCTCACAGAGCAGCTGATGGATTCAAACCACATGGCTTTGAGATTGCAATGCAGCTTCTTGCCATTAAGCCACCAAAGTCACCTAAACTTGGGTTTTGTGTCTCCTATTGGCAGTCTAAAGGACAGTTCCTTTTAACCTATGAGATCCACACCAGGTCCAGATGGCTAGGGTGAGAGAAAGAGAATATGACATGTGGGTTGTTTTAAGTGCCACTGAGTCAAGTACCACCCATAGTGACCCTAATAACAAAAGATGTGGACTGTAGCATGTGGGTAGCTTGTAGAACAAATGGTCAAGAAGTGGGACAGTGAAGGCTAAATCAGTCCCTAGTTCGAAAGACTGGATTCATGTTAATTCTTATTCATAAAAGTATACAACAAAACTTTTTTTAGTTTTTGTTGAGATGTTGACTTTTAGAGTATTAATTGATAGGAAAAGACATTCTATTTAGGCAGAGTTAAAATATTCTGTGTAGTTTTTCCTGTATTTGCACACTTGGGAAGTGAAATGTTAGTCTTAATTTTTTTCCAAAGATTGGTATCATAGAGACAACATAATAAGATGAAAAATCAGTAGTAAAATATAACAATAACAACAATAATCATACTTCCTGTGTATTTCGATGTTAAATACACTTCTAAATATTTTAAACACTGAAGAATAACTGAGAAAAATATTATGATGTGAACAATAATTAAATTGGAACACTTAATTGTGCTCATGTGAAACCTATTCCTGAACCAAGAAACAGTAGTGAGACTAGAACAAGGAAACACTGCATAGTTCAAAATCAGGAAAGGAGTATGTCAGGGATGCATCCATTCTCCATAGCTTTTCAACCTATATGTGGAAGAGATAATTCAGGAGGCAAATTTTATGAGGAGAATTGTAGCATCAGGATTGGAGAAAGACTCACCAACAACCTTTGTTGTGCAGATGGTACAACTTTGCTTGTTAAAACTGAGGAGGACCTGACATGTTTGCTGCAGAAGGTCAAGGAATGCAGCCTTTATTGTGGATTGAGTTTCAAAATCAAGAAAACAAAGATTCTCACCACTAAGCAAATTTGCAGCATCATGATACAAGGTTAACAATTTCTGCTTGCTTGGTTCCACAATCAACACACTTGGCAACAGCAATCAGGAAATCCAAAGACAAATTGCACTGGGAAAATTATCAGGGACCTCTCCAAAGTACTGAAGAGCTATGATGTCAGTCTAGAGATTAAGATGTGCCTGATCCAAGCCATGGTCTTCATAACTACTTGTGATGCATCAGAGAGCTGCACAAGAACTAAGATGATGGAAGAAGAATGAATAATGTCTGAGTTGTCATACTGAAGTAGAGTCTGAACATACTATGAACAACTAAGAGAACAAACTCGTCTGTCCTAGAGAGGGCGAAACCAAGCTGCTCCTTGGAATTTTGCATTTTGAAGCTCTGTCTTGCATATCTTGGGCATGTTGTCAGGAGTGACCAGTCTTCAAAGAGGGACATCATGCTTGGAAGGGTGGAGGGACAGTGGAGGAGAGAAAGACCTTAGATAAGATGGACTGACACAATGACTGGAGTAAAAAAAGTATGCCTTAAACTCAAGGAACTGTGAAAAATAATAAATTCAAAGAGAGGAGAAGTTGAAACTAGTAGAAGAAATCAAATAACGGCTTGATCAATAAAATCAGATGGGTTAAAAAAAAAAGGCCAGTTAAAACATTTGACAAATCAGTTAAGAAACATGAGACCACTCTACCTAGTTGCTGGGGAGAAAAACCATACAGGGCACAATTTCTTAGATGAGGATCCATATAAAATATTTTGTAGAGTTCTTTTGTTCTTTTCTTGCAGGTTGAAATTTTTTCTGGTGTACATAAGAAGCTCACAGGCAAGGATATTAATTTTGAATTCCCAGAATTTCAGTAGTAAACAAAATGATTAAATAATCATTCAAAATAAAAAAAAAAAAACACCCTACCAAAAAAACACCAAAACATGAACCCACACACAATAAATAACATTAGGGATGATATAACCATAATCATTAAGGATACAAAAGTGAGCATGTAATATCTTCAACAGTATGCCAATATATTTAAAAATCTGGATGAAGTAGATAGTTTTGAAGGAAAACAGAATGTAGAAGATATAAAATAATAAATTAAGAAAAAACAGATCATCAATAGAAGGAATTAGGGAGGTAGTCAGAGATTTACTGTCAAAATTGTTGTCTAGCAGTTTTGGATTTTCAATAATAATCACATGCTTAATATTATAAATAATATGCTTACTTGCACTTTTTACTAATACATGGTGAACAATTTTCCACTTTTGTTATTACGAGATCCCTGTAGTACTTTTCCACAGAGTCAAAGCCTCTTTTCAAGTTTATATGACAGAGACAGAATAATCTGTAATGAAAGTTTCACTGTTTTGATATGATGAAAAATGAAAAATGTAAAGGTGCTCAATAGTAAGTAAGCAAAAGTCTGTGCTTCTTTGCTTATTGGGTAATCTGCCTCTCTTGTCTAGTTTTTACCATCAAATACTTAAGAAACAAATATTTCTTTCACATAATTCTAATTTGTGGTCTAGTCCCAAAGGCAGTCTGTTGGAATCTTTTGAAGTCTGTGGGTAAATCACATATACAGAGTCTGTGTGATTTACAGTCTCTGTACACCTGCTGGATGGTCAGCCGTCAGTTGGTACTAACTCGAGGGAAATGAGTTAGTGTGAGCTGTGACTCATAAACACTTTCAGATCATAAAAAAAAAATTTTTAAAACTTATTCAAGAAGGTCAGTGTAATCCTGACACTAAAAATGAGAATTGCTAAATAAAGTCCATTCTCTCAGATGTAAAAATATTACTATTACACACAGTTCCTTAAAAGAATAACCCATCATGACTGAGAATGGTGTGTTCTAACAATGTAAAGACCTTTCAAAATTTGGAATGTTATCCAGTTCAATTAAAGAAGAACCATATGTAACTGTTACAACTTACAACCCACATTTTAAAAATCCATTTGAAAAAAAATGTGTTTGACAAAACTCAACACTAATTTCTGGATATGCTCAGAAAATACCAGAAATCATAAGAAGAAGTATCTGACAATAATAGAAAAATATTGAAATACTCAAAGGAATTCCTGCCAGGATCAGAACCAGACTTTGATGGTAGTCTGTTGACTAGGAGAAAAGGAAAAGAAAATTAAACTGGTCAATTATGAAAAGTGCTACTGTCCACTGTCAGCGATGAACATATTCTAGACACTGGTGACACAATAATGATGATTCTCTACCTGGAAAAACTAAAAGAATTAAATAAAAAACTAACAGAATTTGGGAGAAATTTCAATAAGGTGGTCAAATCTAAGATACCAAAAATTAACTGCTTTCACACATGCACATACATCTCCTCATTTATTTCATCATCCAACATTGTACATTTACAAAAAGAAAAAATGTACCATGCAACTATTTTGCACATTAATGATATACTTCTGGCATTAATGAGTTCTGAGGTGCAAAGTGAGGATAATGCTGATTGTGATGGATATTACATATTGATATGGATATGACATGTTCCTCAGTAATTTGATAGTCAAGTAATAGTGTGATTTGACAGTTATTTAATGATTAAATTTGACAGTAATGTACTAATGAGGTTTGACACTTCTATAATGATGCTATTTATAATTTATGTAACATTATAATTGGAAAGTTATATAATGATGTAATGGTGGTCCTCTATTTTCCCATAACACTGATTTTCATATGATGACCTGGTCTTTGGAACTTCAACACATGCTAAGTGGAGCTAATAAACAAATGAATAATGTCATGAAAATTTAGTTCATTTATAGTCTGTAACATGTTGTGCTGCTAAAGATCTAGGTTCTTTGAATTCACCAACAGCTCCACAGAAGAAAGGTAGGCAGTCTTCTCCTAAAAAGATTTATAGCTTCAGAAGTTGATGGAGAGTCTCTGTGAGTAGGGATTGACTTGATTAGAATAAGTTTAAGTTTGAAAATGCAAAACACGTGCAACCATTATGGAAGGCAGTATGGTGCTTTCTCAAAAAGTTGGAAATAGAAATAACATTTGACCCAGCAATTCCACTACTGGGAATATACCCTGAAGAAACCAAAACTGAACTGCCACCCAAACAGATAAATGCACACCCATATTTATTTCTGTGTTGTTCACAATAGCAAAGAGGTGGAAGCAACCCAAGTGCCCATCAACGAACGGATAGAGAATCTGTGGTATATTCACAAAATGGAATACTATGCAGCACTAAAAAACAAGGAACTCATAAAATATACAAAATGGGTGTCTCCAGAGGATATTATGCTGAGTGAAATATCTCAGTCACAAAAGGACAACTATTGCATTATGCCTCCCTCTGTTATAAAACAGGACTGACTTGGGGGGCTGGGGGAAACTAAAAGAAGAGGGAGTAAATAATGAACACTGCATTGAAACAGATGAGGGAAAGAATTGCTTAAAAGGATATATGATTATGCATTAATTTAATGACAACAGTCCAGAATGAACCGGGAGAAGGGGGAAATTGTGCAACAATAAATGAATTTTTTTAAAGAGAAAAGAAACCTGGGCTGGTAAGGGAGAAAAATGTGTGACAATGCATGAAAATCCAAGTTTTCTGTAAACTTTCATTAGAAATCACAATTAAAATATTTTAAAAATAGAAAATACAAAACATTGAAATGAAGTATGAAGGATATGACAAAATATTAAGAACATAAGAAATATTATGAGTTAGGGTTGGGAAAGGAATGGGGAAAGAACGGATAGATAACAACACTACATTAAAACAGATGAAGGGAAGAACTGTCAGAAAGGAATATATGATTATGCATTATATATATGAGAACAATCTGAAATTGTGCATTGTGCAGCGGGTTGATGGAGGGAATGGGGAGAAAATGTGCAACAATGAATAAGTAAAAGGGGGAAAATGAATATTATAAGTAAACAAATACATTATGTGCCTACATGAAATAAGTAATATTGCAGATATATATATTTTCTCTGAGTTAGTCAACTTATAATAAGTGGAAAAGAGCAGAGTTTGTTTTGTTTAGTATATATGCAATAACTTAAAGCTAGTGTAACAAAACATTGAGCTTTTTAAATAATAATAAATCTATAGAAACTGAGACCTCATTTGTGGGAATCACTGGGACACCAGAGACTCTAGTGTTCTAGTGGAAAGAGCCTGTGCTGCAATCCCAATAGTATGTGGTTTGAATCCACTAGCTCCTCTGCAGGAGGCTAAACAGTCTCCTCCAGTGCAATTTACTGTTTCTGAGAATCCATGGGAGGGTTAGCTATGAGTCAGTTCAAACTCGATGGCACACAAAACCAAAACCATAGAAATTGAGACATTAATGTATATATAGAAATTCACCATATGATAGAGTTCACATTTCATATGAGTGAAAAATACGGGCTATTCAATATTGTTGTTGTTGTTGTTAGGTGCTGTTGAGTCAATTATGACTCATAGTGACCCTTCAAACAACAGATCTGAACAGTGTCCTATCCTGTGCCATCCTTAAGATCGCTGACACAGTTGAGCTCTTTGTTGTATTCACTGTGTCAATCCATCTGGTCAAAGATCTTCTTATCTTTCACCATTGCCCTGCCTTCCTAAGCATGATGTCCCTTTTCAATGAATAGCCTTTCCTAGCAAAATGCTCAAAATATTTAAGACGAAGCTTTGTCATCTTTGCATCCAAGGAGCATTCTGGCTGTAACTTCTCCAATACATATCAGTTTGTTCTCTTGGTAGTTAATGGGATATTTAGTACTCTTCTCTAACATCACAGTTCAAAGGCATCAATTCTTTTTTTGTCTACTGGGAATATACCCTGAAGAGACCATAGCTGACATCCAAGCAGATATATGCACACCCATGTTCATTGCAGCTTTGTTCACAATAGCAAGGA